>NC_058130.1:781691878-781733840 GCF_016433145.1 Gracilinanus agilis | reverse complement strand
TATATATATATATATATATATATATATATACACCAATAAAACAATTTCTGTTTGGTGTCCAAAGCCCTTCAGAATCTGGCCCTTTCCTACCTTTTATCTTTTTCCACTTGAGTGTCCTCCATGAGATCCAGTGACACTGGCTTCCTGGCTATTCCTCAAATAGATACTCCATTTCCAAACTCCATGCCTTCGTTGGCTGGAACGTTCTTCTGCTTGCACCTTCTCCTCCTTGTTTCTCTGGTTTTCTTCAAGAGTCGCCTGAAATCCTAACTTCTACAGGAGACTTTTCTCGGTCTTCCCCCTCCCTCCTTGCCTAGCGTCTTCTCTCTGAGACCACCTTCTACTTACCCTATATAGATCTTATAGGTCCATTTCTTGCCCGCTGTTTCTCCTAATAGAACCTGGCCTCCTTGAAAGGCATGTTTTTAATTTTTTTTTTTTTTGCATTTCCATGACTTTGGCTCACGTAGTTTATAGCACAACATAAGCACTTAATAAATGCATGTTGACACTATAAAAAATGGACCAGATAGGGGCAGCTGGGTAGCTCAGTGGATGGAGAGTCAGGCCTAGAGACGGGAGGTCCTGGGTTCAAATCTGGCCTCAGACACTTCCCAGCTGTGTGACCCTGGGCAAGTCACTTGACCCCCATTGCCTACCCTTACCACTCTTCCACGTATAAGTCAATACACAGAAGTTAAGGGTTTAAAATAAAAAAATGGACCAGATAAAAAAAATAGAGTAGAAAACCTAAAAAAAAAAAAAAAAGAAATCCACAGAAGCAAAAGCAAATAGCAGACTTCCTGCAGTGAAAAACAGAGTATCACAGAATACAGACAAGAAGACCAGATGGAAATACAGACAGAGAGTACCCGTGAATTGGCTAAACTGTTGGAAAACAAGCAAACTCAAGCAACATAGCTGGAATTTCGATTGTCATATAACAATCTGAGCATCGCTCATGACCCTGAGACAGCTTAGAGAAACAAAAGAACCTCAATACTGTTCTTCAGAGAATTCTAAAAAAATTCCTGGAATTATTGAAAACAAATGGTCCAATATAAACAGATGGGATCTATAGGATTCCAGCAAAGAGAAACCCAAGATTTATCACCCCTAGCATAGTTAACCCTGCCACTGTAATGATAACAGCCAAAGATGTTTTAATTTGCTGGAATAAGTGCAGAAATCAGTTATCACAGAGTAATAATTATGTTCTCAGTGAATTTCTCCAGGGAGGGCAGAGAAAGATGACTGAAATTAGAATAGGACATTGACAAAATTAAAAGCTTGGGCTGTGATCTTGGTATTTATCCATTCAGTAGGACTCTTATGTCCAAAGAAGAAGAGAGATGGATCATTGAGAAGCAAATAGAAAAATTTGCAGATACATCTCCATTTCTACTTCGAGGAAACTTTCAGACAATAGAGAAGATTTTCAGGACCCTCCCTCCAAAGTTTCTAAAATAATCAAAATAAAAGTTTCAAACAAAATATGAGAATCCTTAGAACATTGTATAGTCTTAATCAATAATTGTTTCAGAAGGACATCTCAAGGGAAGAGAGGAAAAGAAGTAGAACCCCCCCACCCCAAGAGCTACAATAAGTGTAGGGGAATTCCAAAGTGATGCTCCTGTCTTTGATTAGGGGGAAAGTGCACATTAGAATAACCTGTGCAATTATTTGTATGAGGCAGAGGACTTTTTGGTTAGAGTGGTTCTACCAAATTTGGATTAATAATAGAAATAATAAGAATAAGAAAGTATATGTTCTCTTCTGAGGAAATGACTTAAAAAGAGACACACCTAACAACTGTGATATTAAATGAAAATGGGCTAACTTCTCCCATTAAAATGTGAGAGTCCTAGAATGAATTAAAAAGCAGATACTAACAACATATGGCTTATAGGAAATACATTTAACCTAGAAAGATCTAAATAAAAATTAAAAATAGGCACATCTAAAATAAACTCTTACTAGATTACAAGAAGCATGCCCGGCACTAACAATATTAGACAAACTTGAATTTAAATCAGAAAGTATTGAGAGAGGAAAAAAGAAAAGTTATAGTGTGCTAAAGAGTTCTATAGTAGCGAGGTGGCACAGTGGATAGAGCTTTGGGATTGGAGTCTTCCCGAGTTTAAGTCCAGCTTCAGAAGCTGGGCAAGTCACTTAACCCCGTTTGCCTCAGTTGCTCATCTGTAAAATAAACTGGCTTAGAAATTGGCAACCTGCTATAGTATCTCTGCCATGAAACCTTCAAGATGGGGGTCACAAAGAGTCAGATATGACTGAAAAAATGACTGAACAGAAGAAAGGGTTCTATTCAAAATGAGTATTAATAATTTTAAAACATTTTCTGATATTGGGAAAAGAAGCAATAATAATAAAATAAATATAAAAAACAAATAATCAAATAAATAAATAAATAATTTATAAAAATAAAATAAAATAAAATAGTAAAAAAGATCTTATCTATATAAGATCAATGGAATAAAATAGACAATTGCGAAACAGAATCTATATAAAATATGAAGGCTTGATAAAGTCATACAGAAACAACAGCAGTGGAGAAGGAAATCACTATTGAAAAAAACTTCTAGAAACTATATGGGGAAAATGGATTTGAATCCTTATCTCACATCATATCCTGCTTAATCTAGATTATTAATCTAACTAAAATTATTAAAAATATGAAATAAAAAGAAATGGCACATATGTGTCAACTGTGGAAACAAGTGATTTTTATTAAACAAATGGAAGAAATCATTGGAGAGAAAAAATTTTTTTAAATCATCGGAGAAAAAAATTCTCAACTGTGTAAATGTAAAAATGATCATGAAAAGTTAGAGGCAACTTCCACAACAAAAATAAAGTTGAAGGGGCAGCTGGGTAGCTCAGTGGATTGAGAGTCAGGCCTAAAGACAGGAGGTCCTAGGTTCAAATCCGGCCTCAGCCACTTCTCAGCTGTGTGACCCTGGGCAAGTCACTTGACCCCCATTGCCTAGTCCTTACCACTCTTCTGCCTTGGAACCGATACACAATATTGATTCTAAGATGGAAGGGAATACTCTTAAAAATAAATGAATTGGGGAGGCAGCTGGGTAGCTCAGTGGATTGAGAGTTAGGCCTAGAGATGGGAGGTGCTGGGTTCAAATCCAGCCTCAGACACTTCCCAGCTGTGTGACCCTGGGCAAGTCACTTGACCCCCATCGCCCACCCTTACCACTCTTCCACCAAGGAGCCAATACACAGAAGTTAAGGGTTTGAAAAAAAAAATAAAGTTGAAATTTAAAAAGATTGGGAAATGTTTGAAGTAAAGATAGTCTCTAAAAGTCTAGCATTCATAATCTAGACAGAGTTATAATACAAAAAGCTAAAGACTTAATGCATAGAATACTGATATTTATATTTATGGAATCGCAGAATTTCAGATTTGGTAGGGACCTCAGTGGCCATTTCCTATAATTCACAATCCAATCCAATCGAATAAACATTTATTAAGCCCTACTATGTGCCAGGCAGTAAGTGCTGAGGTTATAATTAATAAAAAAAAGAAAGGTAGTCCCTGCCCTCAATGACCTTACAATCTAAAGGCAACTTACATTATGCCCTTTGAGTCTAGCCAGATCCACTCGAATCCCTCTTCTGTAAGATGGTCTTTTGGCTTCTTAAAGACAACTATCCTTTCCTTTCTAGATCTTGTCTTGTCCAGGCTAAACATCTCCATTTCCTTTGGACTCTTCTCATATAGCATGGCCTCGAGGCCCTTCACCATCTTCTGAATATTTTCTTATTAATATTAATTTATTATTAAATTATAAATAAATACTATCTTATTGATTTCTTTACTAAAATTTAAAGACCAGACTAGAAGACATTAAGTAGCGCAGGAATAGCATGAGGAGGGCAGAAGGCAGTGGGACTATTCTAACTTTATTTCTGGATGTTGTTATACCTCTCTGTATGGAATAGTGAAGACAGGAAGATGGGAGAAACTGGGTTCAATATACATATTGACTGTGGACAGGTCACTTATCTCTCAGTGTCCCGGGTGATGCTCTAAGATCCTGAGTCACAGAGAAAGGGTCCATTCTGCTCCGAGAGGGGTAGTTGTCTATATCAAATGAAATCACAGACCCAAAGATGGATCCCTTCCTCCTCCCCCAATAAAATAATATCTTTCAATGTAGCCCATGGATATTGCAGTCCTCTAAGATTCCCAGATTATTTTCCTTTTTTTTAAACCCTTATTATTGTCTTAGAATCAATACCGTGTATTGGTTCCAAGGCAGAAGAGTGGTCAGGGCCAGGCAGTGGGGGTTAAGTGTCCCAGCTAGGATGTGTCTGAGGTCAAATTTGAACCCAGGACTTCGAATCTCTAAGCTTGGCTTTCAATTCGCTGAACCACCTAACTGCCTCCCTAGATCGTTTTCAAATGAACTGCTTTTCCCTATAACACCTTTATCTTACACTTAGGATACACCAAAGCATAAGATTTGACATTTATTCACATTAAGTTGAATCTCATTAGATTCAGCCCTGAGTTTTAGCCTGTCAAGATCTTTTTGAATCCTGATTCTGTCATCCAGTGCACAGGGGAGCCTCCCCAGCTTGGGGTCCCCTGCGACTTCCATACGTTTGCTACTTAATCAGCAATGAAAATGTTAGACAGCTGAGAGCCCAGCCCAGGTTCTTGGGGCTCTCTCTCAGAGACCTTGCCAATTACACTGAGCAGTTGAGGACAGCTCTTGAATACTTTGCTAAAATCTGGGGAAATTCTGTCTATAGAATCGGTTTAGAAAGCTTGTCAAAAAAGGGAAGCAAGGGGGGCAGCTGGGTAGCTCAGTGGATGGAGAGCCAGGCCTAGAGACGGGAGGTCCTGGGTTCAAATCCGGCCTCAGACACTACCCAGCTGTGTGACCCTGGGCAAGTCACTTGACTCCCATTGCCCACCCTTACCACTCTTCTGCCTTGGAGCCAATACACAGTATTGACTCCAAGACGGAAGGTGAGGGTTTAAAAAAAAAAAAAAAGGAAGCAAGCTTAGTCTGAGATGACCTCTTCTCCGATGGAGCCACTCTGGCTTTTTGTGGTCACCATTTCCTTTCTGGATATTAACTAACCATCCCTTTCATTATGTTTGAGAATTTTGCCAGGAATTGAAGTCAAGGTCACTGGCCTAGAGTTTGCTGACTACATTTTCTTCCCTTTTTTGGAAAAGCAGGCCGTTTGCTTCTCTCCATTTCTGTGGTCCCCCCCCCCCCATTTGCCACAATATTTTCTTTCCGTGTCCCTTCACCATTGCTCCAATTTTCAGTTTAAAAATACTCAGAGATGAGCATCCGTAGAAATAGAAATATAACATGATAGAATATAAAACCGTATAATAAAGTATAAGCAAATATATACGTATATAAATAGATATTATGGACATTTTGAAATCCCCTATTATTCGAAGAAAGCAAAGCAAGATCATCTTGAACCATTATCTTATATCCACTACAAGGCAAAAAAAAAATAGCAAAAATGGTGAAATCCCGTGTTAGCAGACCTGGGTAGGAGAGAGGCGGGAGTATATACAATATTGGGGGAACTTGGCGGGTGCAAACATTTTGGAATCTAATATGGCAATAAGCACCGATTGTCATTTTTTTTTTAACCCTTGTACTTCGGTGTATTGTCTCATAGGTGGAAGATTGGTAAGGGTGGGCAATGGGGGTCAAGTGACTTGCCCAGGGTCACACAGCTGGGAAGTGGCTGAGGCCGGATTTGAATCCAGGACCTTCTGTCTCTAGGCCTGACTCTCACTCCACTGAGCTACCCAGCTGCCCCCTCCGATTGTCATTTTTGAGCCAGCATTTCCATCCCTAAAACGTTACCGCAGAACAAAGGAGTCATCTCTATGGAAAATGCTCCATCACAGATTTCATCATAGTAAAAGCTAGCATTTACCTAATACTTTACACATCTGATCTCATTTGATTCTTACAACAGCCCTGAAAGGAAGGGGTTGTTATTATCTTCATTTTACAGATGAGGAAAATGACAGAGAAACTGGCAGAGTATAAATGACTTGCCCAGGGTCATGCAGCTAATAAGTATTTGAAGTGGAATTTGAACTCGGGCCTTCCTGACTTCAGGATTTGGTGCTCTATCCAATGTGCCAGCAGCTACAGGAACTGGAAGGGACTTTAGGAACTACAGGATCATCACCTTAGTTGAAAGAAGCCCTGGGGGCAGGCAGTTCAGTGAATAGAGAGCCAGCCTGGCGAAGGAAAGACCTAGGTTCAAAAATGACCTTAAATACTTCTTAGCTGTGTTACTCTGGGTAAGTCACTTAACTCCAGTTGCTTGGCCATGAATGCTCTTCTGCCATAGAAATGACACGGTATCAATTCTAAGACACAAGGTAAGGGTTTAAAAAAAAAAATAAAGAGACTCTGAAGGCCACCATTTGGTCCAGCCTCTCTTTGTACTGATGAGGAAACAGATTTAGGGACTTGTCCTGGGTCACATGGATAAAGAACTGCGGGAAGTGGTATTTGACGATGATGTTTGGACTCCAGACGCAGTTCTCTTTTCCATTGTACATTATTGTCTTTTACGCCCATATTTTATAGATGAGAAAAGAAAGAAGCAAACGGACTTTTCTAAGGTTATGTAGGTAGTCTGGACCTGGACTTAGGAGAGCCTGGGTTCATCTGGCCTCAAACACTTATTAGTTATGTGACCCTGGACAAGTCACTTAATCCTGTTGGCCTCAGTTTCCTCATCTGTAAAATGTGCCAAGAGAAGGAAATAGCAAACTGCTCCAGTGTCTCTGCCAAGAAAACCTCGACGGGATCAGGAAAAGTCAGACAAAACTAAAACCACCGAACAATAACAACAAGGTAGTACGGAGCCAGCCTTTGAACCCACAACTCTCCGACTGCCAGGCCTGGACCTTTTCCCCCGCTGAGCTCTGTTGTTGTATAATGACAAAAAGCCTGGAAGTAGCCTCTCTGTCCAACAAATGGAGAACAGCTGAATCAATTATGGTGTATTAATGGAATGGAATGTTATAGTGTCATAAAAATGACAAGAAACATTCAAGGAAATATGGAAACATCTCTGCAGAGATGCTGCAGGAGGAATTGGGGGAAAGCAGACTTGCGTGCACCGTCTGCAAATCTACTAAAACGAAAAGGAAATTTCGGGAGAAAGAAGGAAGCCTGGCAGGGTTAGAGGTCGCAGGGTTTGGGGGAGGCTGAGAAGACCCAGAGGAGCAAAGTGTTGGTGTTTTTGGCTCTGGGTTAAATCATTTGGTTTTTCCTGGGTCCAAGCCAGTGGTTTTGGGGTCGGATTTTTCCTTTTTTGCATGTTCCCCCCCTTTTTTTCCTGTTGGTCTTTCTTGAGTTGATGATTGAAAATCCGAGTAGCTTAGAGCAGAAGATTCAGATTTTGTGAAATGTTTCCTTTTGTCCTTTAAAACAACAACAAAGGGGGCAGCTGGGTAGCTCAGTGGATGGAGAGTCAGGCCTAGAGACGGGAGGTCCTGGGTTCAAATCCGGCCTCAGACACTTCCCAGCTGTGTGACCCTGGGCAAGTCACTTGACCCCCATGGCCCACCCTTACCACTCTTCCACCTAGGAGCCAATACACAGAAGTTAAGGGTTTAAAAACAAAACAAAAACAACAACAACAAAAAGCATTAAAAAATAGATGGTTGGGGGGCAGCTAGATGGCTTAGTAGATTGAAAGCCAGGCCTAGACCTGACAGGCTCTGGATTCAAATTTGGCCTCAGACACTTTATAGCTGTGTGACCCTGGACAAGTCACTTCACCCCCATTGCCTAGCCCTCGCTGCTCTTCTGGTTTGGAGACAATACACAGTATCGATCCCAAGACAGAAGGTGAGGCTTTAAAAAATAATAAAATAAAATAGGGGAACTTAGCATCTCCCCTAAATTTGCTCTTTGGTGCTTCTGGGATGGCAAAGGCTCTGCCTGAGTGGGGGACAAGCTCTGAGAGTTGTTCCTCGGCCAGAAAGCCTTTGAGCACGAGTCTGGTGTGGGCCGGCTGGCTGGCAGCTGTTTCCCTGCTAAGTTTTGAGAGGCCAGCATCAGGCTGCCCCTGGAGACATCCAATTTTCGTACTCAGCAGTTCAGGAAGAAGGTCGGGCTGTGAGGAAGTCATACAGGAGAGGCCAGCTAGCCTAACCCCTTGCCCCACTTTATTTTCTAGTTGAAGAAATGGGGCCCCAAAAGGGGAGTGAGTTGCCCAAGGTCCTAGCAACAATGGTTAACAGAGCCAGGCTAATAAGTAATAACTTGTGTATGTATATAGCACATCAGGCAGCTGGGTGGCACAGTGGATAGACTGCCAGTCCTGGCATCAGGAAGATTCAGCTTTATAAATTCAAATCCCCCTCAGACACTTTTGTAGCTGTGTGACCCTGGGCAAGTCACTTCACCCTGTTTGCCTCAGTTTCCTCCTCTGTAAAATGAACCGGAGAAAGAAATGGCCAACCGCTCCAGGATCTCTGCCAAGAAAACCCCAAACGCAGCCATGAAGAGCTGGGCACGGCTGGAATGACTGAACAACAGCAACTTAGCACTTCGGGGCTTACAAAATGCCTTAAGTGCCTTTTTTCATTGGATCTTCACAATGACCCTGTGAGGTAGGCAAGCAACAGGCATTTATTACGTGCCCACTGTTTGCCAGGCAATGTGTTCAGTGCCAGGCTTACGCATATAGGCAGAAAGAAAGACGATCCCTGTCCTCGAAGAGCTTCCATTCTAAAGTGTACATCCTCTAGTCCCCTCCGTCCCCCCATGCCTTTTCCTCCCTCGTGATGCTTATTCCTGCCTTACTCCGGTCTAACCCAGCTCTCCATCAGTGGGACCCACCTGCTTCCCATTGGGGTGTCCAAGACCAGCCCACCTTCTTCTCTGGCCATGTAACTTTTAGATACATCACTAGGGCGGCTCCTCTTCCTCGCTTATCTTTTTTCCTTCTTTAAAAAAAAAAAAAACACCAACCCTACCTTCCATCTTGGAAGCAATTCTGAGTATCAGTTCCATGGCAGAAGAGCAGTGGACAATGGGGAGTAAGTGACTTGACCAGGGTCATCCAACTAGAAAGTGTCTGTGCTCAGATCTGAACCCAGGACCTCTTAATTCTCCGGTCCTGTCTCTAATCATTGAGCCGTCTAGCTGTTCCTCCTCTTTATTTTTATCTCTATTGGCAGCTGGGAGCTCAGTAAATGGAGTGAAGACCCGAGTTCAATATAGACCGACTCTAACCTGTGTTTCCAGTTTTCACGACACTTTCCTTGCTACCCTCCAGATTCCAGCCAGAATGGACTGTGAGCTGTTCCCCAAATACCGTGTTCCATTTCCATCTCATGCTTTCCTGCTTCTTTTTCTTCTTTCAAGGCTCATTTCAGGTGCCACCTCCTCCAAGGGGCCTCCCCTGATGATTCCCCAAGCCCCCTGCCCTCGGCTGAAATCGGGCCATTTTGCTGGATCGCCTTACTTTCTATCTCCCTTATCTACATGCCTAGCAGAGCCTGCCTGGTAGAATGGGGGCCTTTTGAGGGCAGAGACTGTGTCCTTTTATCTTTGCCCCACCCCGGGGCCTTCACACGCCCATCCCATGCACTTCATCATCTTTCGAATATGGCTGGAGTCGGCATGATAGTTCTTCTTCTGCCCACCCCACTTGGCATTTATTCCTCTCTTTGTCTTTCCATATCTCGGCGAGTTCCTCTTTCTTGTCATTTTTATAGCAGAGCAGTATTCCATTACACTAATGCCCCTTAATTTATTCAGCCATTTCCCAGTTGGTGAACATAAAGGAGTTTTTTTTCTCCTACTTTTTCACTATTACAAATAAAGCAGCAATGAATATTTTAGGGGCAGATGCTTTCTTTGCTGCTTTTAATAACACCATCAGGAAACTGGTGCCACGCAGGAGTATTGCTGGACCAAAGGGTGCCATCAATTTCGAGATGGCGTCTATCTGTGTTTCCAGTTTGCTGGAAATCCATGGCACCCCCCCCCCAATGGCTACAGTGCCCACTTCTTCCCTAATCAATGGCATCACCCACAATGGAGAAAAGTGCCTGCTTCTTCCCTAATCCACGGCACCATTCACAATGGCTAGAGTGCCCACTTCTCCTCTAATCTGTGGCATCACCTACAATGGATAGAGTGCCCATGTCTTCCCTAATATATGGCACCATTCACAATGGGTAGTGTGCCCACTTCTTCCCTAATCCATGGCATCACCCACAATGGAGAAAAGTGCCTGCTTCTTCCCTAATCCATGGCATCACCCATGGATGGCTAGAGTGTCCACTTCTCTAATCTGTGGCATCACCTACAATGGATAGAGTGCCCATGTCTTCCCTAATCCATGGCACCATTCACAATGGATAGAGTGCCCATGTCTTCCCTAATCCATGGCACCATTCACAATGGGTAGTGTGCCCACTTCTTCCCTAATCCATGGCACCCCCCACAATGGCTAGAGTGCCCACTTCTTCTCTAATCAATGGCATCACCCACAATGGAGAAAAGTGCCTGCTTTTTCCCTAATCCGTGGCATCACCCACAATGGATAGAGTGCCTGCTTCTTCCCAGCCCCACCAACATCAGCTTTTATCACCTTCATGACTCCTTTCCTCTGTATAACTTTTAGAAGTTTCTTTCCTATTTTCTTTCATTCTTTCTTTTATTAATGACTTTGTTTTATTCAGAATTCAGGCACTGAGTAAGAACAGAAACTGAGACTTGTACCTTCAGCCCCGAGCGTGCACCTATGGGTGCTGTGTTCCTTCTCCATGGTCACAAGAATTTCACTGTGTTGCCATTGTCTGCTTCTCCTCACCTTCTTTCTGATCTTTGTGGGACATTTTCAGAGGACTTCATCAACCGTCTTTTCTTTTTTTCATTTTCACAACCTTAGTTCTAGGACCAACTTCCCAACCCCCAACTCTTTCCCAGTGAAAGGAAAACAAAATGCGTGTTGTTCCCAGGATCCATAACCAAGCCAAGCAATCCCCCACAATGACTGTGTAGGAAAATAACGCACTTAGCATCTGGGTACGTGGCAGATCTTTCCTTGTAGAATGTAAGGTCCTTGAGGGCAGGGATTAGGACAGTTGTTTTAATCTTTGTAGCCCAAGCTGGGACATCTCATTCTGCAGTTTTTATCACTTCACTGCCTGAAGGTTAGCTTTATCCCTTAAAGCAGTGGTTCCCAAACTTTTTTGGCCTCCCGCCCCCTTTCCAGAAAAAATATGACTTAGTGCCCCCTGTCACATACTATCACCGCCCCCTTACAGTTATTCACTGCCCCCAAATGCACCTGTGGCCATCACCGCTTCCCTGGATCTCTGCAGCACCCACCAGGGGGCGGTGGCGCCCACTTTTGGAATCACTACTTTAAAAATCTTTCTTTTATATTTTACATATAGAGATTCTTTTTTTTTTTAATCTTCCATTTTGGGATTAAAATTGTGTATTGGTGCCAAGGCAGAAGACCAGTAAGGGCTAGACAATAGAGGTTAAGTGACTTACCTAGGGTCACCCAGCTAGAGTGTGTCTGAGGCCATATTGGAACCCAGGACCTGACTCTCAACCTACTGAGCCACCCAGCTGCCCCCTATCTGGATATTTCTGTGCTTATTGAGTATGTTAATTCTCTCAAGCCTCTTGGCCCCAGCTTTGAAGGAAATTTGGCTGAGTCTTAAGTTCTATGAGTCTCCTTTTCCTTCTCTCTAAAACGAGGGGGTTGGCTGTTCCCCCAGGCCCCTCCTGGCTCTACTAGCCTATGTTCCCAAATGAAATAAGGCAGCTGTCCAAGAAGAATTTCTCCCAAAATTAAAACTGTGTCTCTCCACTCAGAAACTGTATGTCTCTGAAGTGACAGATGGGCCGGCCCCTCCGAGTGCTGTCACTGTGACTTTGATAATGAGGGAAGGACATCGGGGGAGGTGGGGAGAGCCTGGATGTAGTTGTGCCAGGCCAGAGAAAAGGGACTCTTTGCATGTCAGTCACTGGTGAGCAGCCCTGAGATGGTGCTTCTAGCTTATATCCCTGGCTACCTCCAAGGACCTTCATTGGGCAGGAGGTCATTTCTTCTATCCCTGGCCAGAGCCAGAACTTGGAATTTTGGTGCCCAGGGCAGGTGACACAAGCCATGCCTGAATTAGCAGGATGAAGGGAGCCCACTGTTGGGAGAGTTATGGGGAGTTTGCGAGGTCACTGCTGTTGAAGCCTTGGCGGTGGGGGTGAAGGGCAAGGCAGAGCCCATCTGCCCCTGCCACCTGGTTGCTTCCTGGTGTAACCAAATGTTCTGGCTCCTCTGTTTCTCTATTCTCTTACTTATCTGCTACTGATGGAGAGCCAAGGGCTTGCTGTACCACCCTTAGGGTTGGCTTCCCTGAGAAGAGGACAAAGATGAGATGAGAATTTTCTTTTTTTTTTAATTTGAAAATTTTCATTTAATTAATTTAGAATATTTTCCCATGGTTACACGATTCATGTTATCTCCCCCCCCCCAATAGCCAATGAGTAATTCCACTGGGTTTTACATGTGTCATTGATCAAGTCCTATTTTCACATTATTAATATTTGCACTAAGGTGAGATTGCTTGGAGTCTACATCCCCAATCATATCCCCATCGACCCATGTGATCAAGCAGTTGTTTTTCTTCTACGTTTCCACTCCCACAGTTCTTTCTCTGGATGTGGATAGTGTTTTTTCTCACAAGTCCCTCAGAATTGTCCTGGGTCATTGCGTTGCTGCTAGTAGAGAAATTTATCATGTTCAGTTGTGCCACAGTGTATCAGTCTCTGTGTACAATGTTCTCCTGGATCAATTCCTGGAGGTCGTTCCAGTTCACATGGAATTCCTCCAGTTCATTATTCCTTTCAGTACAATAGTATTCCATCACCAACAGATACCACAATTTGTTCAGCCATTCCCCAGTCAAAGGGTATCCCCTCATTTTCCAGTTTTTTTGCCACCACAAAGAACGTGGCTATGAATATTTTTGTACAAGTCTTTTTCCTTATTATCTCTTTGGAGGAGATGAGAATTTTCAAGGAAATGCCCCCTAGTCAACATGTCAGACTCTTCAATGTTTGGGGCAGAAAGATCCCTGATGGTTAAAATGGAACCTGAAGGTATCGGGTCCCAGTTGTTCAGAAACAAGGTTATCTCATAGTTTGTGGGTACCCCCAGTGCCCTGCATGGCTTTGACCAGTGTGTAGACTGGTAGATTAGAACTCAATGAATGCTTAGAGATTCCCTAGGCCAGAGCTGCTTAACTCGGTGGGTTCCTTTTTTTAAATGTTGATATTTCAGTGTAATTGGCTTCCTTTGAAATCTGATGTGGTTTATTTTATGCATTTATAATATTTGGCTGAGAAGTAGCCTCTAAGACTTCACCAGTGTGGGGTCCGTTACACAGAAAAAGGTTAAAGACTCTGGACTGGTCCAATTCCTTCACTTTATAGAGGAGCTAGCAAAGGCTCTAAGAGGAGATAAGGTCACATAGCTAGTCATGTCAATAATATCTATTTATGTGCAAATTTATTATTTACAGAATCTTTTCTCCATATTTCCGAGAGGTAGGTCGTATGAGGGAGATGTTTTCCATTTCACAGATGAGTAAACAGAAGAGGAGTGACATACCGAAAGCCTTCTATCGGGTCATTGTAAGAGCTAGGATGGGAGCCCTCATCTCTGTGCTTTGCCCTCTAGGCCATACTGTCTCTGGAAGTGGCTTCCTTGAAACAGTCCTCTGAAACAAGTGGTACAAGGGTTTTTAATCCATATTCTAGCCAGAGGATGGAGGAATTAGAAAAATATATACCACAAAGGGCAGCTAGGTGGCTTGATGAATAGAGAAGCAGGCCTAGAGATGGGATGTCCTGGGTTCAGATCTGGCCTCCAACACTTCCTAGCTGAATGACCTGTGGACAAGCCACTTAACCCTGTTTACTTCCGTTTCCTCATCTGTAAAATGAACTGGAGAAGGAAATGGCCAACCAGTCCAGTATTTTTGCTAAGAAGACCCCAAATGGGGTCATGAAGAGTTGGGCATGACTGAAAAGACTGAATAACAAATCCCCCTTGATGGCTAAATCATGGATCCACTTTGGTATGTGGTGTAAGATATTGGTCTGTACTGAGTTTCTGCCAAACTACTTTCCTGATTTCCAGCAGTTTTGCCAAATAGTGATGCTTCTGTATCTCCAACACTTAGCACAGTGCCTAGCACATAGTAGGAGTTTAATAAATGCTTATTGACTGACTGGAGTGTGTGGAGGGGAGTAATCTAGAATAAGGGAGAATGGAGGCAAAGTGCAATGCACATTGAACTGAATTCCAGGATGATGATGATGATGATGATGATGATGATGATGATGATGATGATGATGATGATGATGATGATGATAGGGAACAGGGTGTAGTTGGTTGAGAGCTGACTTTCAAGCCAGAAAAATTTAGGTTCAAATCTCTTACCCTTGACTTATCCTGTCAGCGTGACCCTGGGCAAGCCCATTTGGGGCCCCCAAACAGTCTTCTAAGCTCTTGAGATGTAGAGAGAGGTGCTCTCCATTCCTATGAAACCATCAGCCCAATCCCTCTCTTTTTTCTTTTAAATTCTTACTTTCTATCTTAGTAGCAACTCTAAGATGGAAGGGCAAGCATATGGGGTTAAGTGACTTGTCCTAGGTCTGAGGTCAGATTTGAACCCAGGACCTCTCATCTCCAGACCTGAACTTTCTCTACTGTGCCACCTGGCTGTCTCCAGTTCCTGTCCTTAACAATAATGTAGGAACATGGCTGTGGAATATTGAGTATCCCTTCAGACTCTTGGTTCGTTTGGCAGATTTTACTTTTCTTTCTTCCTCTTTTTCTTGTTGTTTCCCTAAGGCCTGGCTCCCTTGGCGGACTCAGGGGAAGAATAAAAGGGAAATGGAAGTGATGTCAAGACAGAAGATACCAACAAAAATGATTTTCAAATACATGTAAAACCTAGTGGAATTGCGTGTTGGCTATGGGGGGTGGGTTTTGGGGAGAGGGAAAGTACATGAATCATGCAACCATGGGAAAATATTCTAAATAAAAAAATAAACCAAAAAAAAGATTTTCAAAAGAAAAAAGTAGCCAGCATTTTTATGGGGCTTTGAGGCTGGCAGAGTGCTTTCAAGACATGATCTCATTTCATCCTTTCATTGTAACCTTAGAAGGTAGGAATTCTAGGCATTGAGATCCTCGTTTTACCTGAGGCAAACAGAAGCTAAGTGACTTGCCCAGGGTCACTCAGCTAGGAAGTGTTAGAGTCAAGACATGATCCCAAGTCTTTCTAACTCTATACCCACAGTACTCTTTTGGGCAGTAGGGAGCCATGGGAGATTTTGAAGCAGAAGAGTGATGTGACTCCATCTGCCTAAAGGTGATTGGGGCAGCATCATTCAGGATGGAGCTGTTAGGAAGTGCTGGACAGGGAATCCCAAGGATCTATAGCGTGGTGGCAAGGGGAATAGAGAAAGCAAGGGATGGATTGTAAGAGGCAAGGAGAAAGGGCCAACACCAGGACATGGGAACCGAAGGGAAAGGGGGGTAAAGGGAGAAGGAAGTGGTGATAGGCACAGAGGAATGATGGGCTGACAGAGAGGTGAAAGCAGAATCTGGTATTCTGACCTTGTGCTCCTACAGAATTATTTTGGGACTCTTAGAGTTGGTCTCTTTCCCTCCAGGTTCTCCTGCTTCTAATCTATCCTCCATATGGCTGTCAAATTGGTCCTTAAGCCCAGGTCTATGGCACTGCCCTGCTCAGCAACTTCCCTTGGCTCCCTATTGCCCCTAGGATTAAATTCTGTCTGGATTTTAAATTCCTTTTCAGTCTGGTTGCAGATTATCTTTCCAGCTTATTTCCTATTACTGTCCTTCCTCCATTGTCCATCCTAGCCAGACTGGCCTCCTTTATGTTCCTGTACACAACGCCCCATCTCCCATCTCTGGGTGTTTGAACATACCATTCCCCTATGCCTCACCCCTACCTCTTTGAAAGCCTAACTTTCTGCAGAGCTCAGCTCCAGTGCCTTCCTGAGCCAGGTACCTCTCTCTGCTGTCCCCAGGGTAAATGAGGAAGGAAGACTCCAATGGAGACATGAAAAAACTATCTCAGCACTCTAATTCCCCGATTTCATTCCACTCTGTGTGCTCACTCTCTCCTGACATCCATCCCAAGTGTAGCAGTGATGGTGGCTTTGTTGGCCTGACCCATTGGTCATCCTTGACTCTTCCCACATATTCCCTGTTTTCTCTTTCTGCCCTTCAGTTCTTTGATGCTCTCCTTTTACAATGTTTCTCTTGCATTAGTCCTTGTTTGGGGTGAGCTGTGGCCTGCTCAAGCTCCCCTACACTTCCCCACTATCCTTTGCTCAAATAAAACTATCTCCAGGACGGGATTTGGCCTCTGAAAGGAAATTAGGTCCTTCTTTGTGGATGAGAAAAATCATTGACTGCATAGGAGAACTTCCTTTGTAGCCATACAGCATCCTTAGGGAGAACCTTGGCGCCATATTTATTTGTATATTTTCTCTTTATTATTTCCTTACTGAGTAAGCAAAACTACAGGAGTGACAAAATGTAAGGCATGTTTTGGGAATGATGAACAGCCCAGTCTGGCCAGGGCTTAGCCCCTATGAAGGGGAAGTCACCTGGGGCCAAACTAGGAAGGACCTTGAATGCCTAGCCAAGGAGGTGGGAGCCATTGAAAGCTTCTGAGCAGGGTGATGATGGGATCCAAGCTGTAAATGAAGAAAATGACTCTTGAAGCATGTGAAGGATGAATAGAAGGTGGGAGATTAGAACTCCTGGTGCTTCCAGGTGAGAAATGTTGAGTGCAGCTTAGGTCTAGAGAAGCTTTCAGAACATTCATTCCTTCCTTTCATTGAAAAGGTGGGCGAGGGGGTTTGTGGAATATTATTTACATCATTAGATAGTGTCGAGGTATTGTTTGGTTTTGCAGAACTATTCCCCCCCCCTTTTCTCTTTTCATCTTTGTTCAAGGCAAGACTTATTGGGCAAATCTGTTAATATAATCTACTGAAATAAACCCCTGCTGGACCCAAGGGACTAGGACATTGCACCTTTCCCCTCTCTACTAAGGATGGTGCTCCTTCTGCTTTGGGTCCATATTCAGTGATTTCAGTTTAGTCTTTGGAGAGCCTGGTCTCTCTAGGGAGAGGCTGAGCTTCTTTTCTCTTCTTTATGGGCTCATATCCCCATGCTGCAGCCCCAGGGAAAATGACTTGTGGCTTAGGTTTTGTAAGATTAAAATTAATATCAATAACTCCAAGTATTATATTTTATAAGGTTTATTACTAATCACTTGAAGTAGAGGAAAATAGACTAAAAGAAATAGAAGTTCAAAACTAATTATCTAATGAAAAGTAAACCCATGTGTGTAGATTCTCCTGCCTAGCATAAAACCCACTTTCCCAGCGCGATCAGGGGAGAAGAGAGCGAGGGCAGAGCTACACAAAACTTATATCCTCCCTACTTTATAGCACGTGACATGAGAAGGAACATGGAATGCTGGGAATTGGAGTTCTAGAGTATAGAAATTAATTACACAATCCCCCCTGTGATTCTCATGGAAAATGAGCATGTAGAAATCTCCCAGATATAAACACTTGAAGTAAAGGAATAAAAAAGTAATTATCTAACAAAATAGAAGGCCATGGGAGTAGATTCTCCAGCCACTCACCTCACACCACCTCCACCAAACAGGATCACAGGAGGAGAGAGAGAGAGAGAGAGGTGGCCCTACGTCAGCAAGTAACATGAGAAGGAACATGGGATGCTGGGAATTGGAGTTCTAGGGTACAGAAGTTAATTACACAGAAGGAAGGACTTTCCACCACTATTCTTGGCTTTTGTTGCCTTATTCTCAGCCACCCTGCATTTCTCCCTTGGTCCTTTTAATGTTCTCCTTCTGTTCTTTCTCTCCTTTCTCCTTCCAGGAGAAGCGGCCAAGGACGTGGTCTCCCTGAAGGTGGCAGACAGGCAGTCCAGTGCCCGAGTGGCATGGTAGGTCCATCTACTCACTGATGAAAGACTTGGCAGGTATCCCACCTCTGTAGATTGGCTTTACCCCCATCCAAGAGCAGATTGGAGCAAAGAATTCCCCTTTGTACTTGCCGCGGAGTTGGAGGATCCCACCTGGGAAGTGGCTGTGGTAGGGTTTGGCTTCCCTAAGTTGGATTCTGGGTAGATTCTGGAGATTGAGGAGTTTAGGTACAAATCCTAGCTAGCAAGGGTGCTTCTATCTGCTCTGAGGTCCAGAGTAGCCAGCCCCACCACATCCAGAGGGTGAAAGCCTCGTACTTAGCTCTGTGGGGATATACCCCTTTGGTGAATACTGATTTTAGCAGCCACCCATTTAGGTGCTTGGCAAGGCTGGCTTCTTCAAGATGTTCACAGCCCTGTTGCACTCACTCGTTGGCTGCCTGTTGTGGAACATCTGGTGATTGGGGGTGGCGAGGCACAGGGGGCAGAGTTCTTGGGATCTGGGAGTCCTGGCAAGGTTCATGGAATCCCTGATGTAGACCAGGGAGGGATCTCAGAGGCCAATAAAACTAAACCCCTATTTTATTTTATTTTATTTTATTTTAATTTAATTTTATCTTATTTTATTTTATTTTTTAAACCCTTACCTTCCATCTTGGAGTCAATACTGTGTATTGGTTCCAAGGCAGAAGAGTGGTAAGGGTAAGCAATGGGGATCAAGTGACTTGCCCAGGGTCACATAGCTGGGAAGTGTCTGAGGCCAGATTTGAACCTAGGACTTCCCATATCTGGGCCTGGCTCTCATTCCACTGATATATCCAGCTGCCCCCTAAACCCCCATTTTAGAGATGAGGAAACTCAGGTTAAAAGACTTGCCTATGACTAGCCAGTATCTAAGGCCAGGACTTGAACTTGGGACTTCTGGATTCCAGATCCTGTGCCCAATCCCATCTTTGGACTATCTGGTGGCCATGAGCTACAGGGATGTGGGGGATGGTGTGGAGGGGTGCAGAGTGGAGAAAGGAAGGGAAAAAGCATTTAGTAATCACCTACTGTATGCCTGGTACTTCACTGAGAGCTTTACACATATTATCTCACAAGCAGATACGGTCATCTCTACTAACCCATTGACAGATTGCTCTCTGTTGATGGATGGAGTTCCTCACACTGACTACTTCATGGAGTAGCTGGGTGGCACAGTGGGTAGAGTCCTGCCTCAGATACTTACTAGCTTGTAACTCTGGGCAAGTCCCTTCACCTCCATCTGCCTCAGTGTCCTCATCTTTAAAATGGGGACAGTATTAGCACTTATCTCACAGGATTGTTTTGGGGAACAAAGGAGATAACAGTGGTAAATTGCCTTAAATCATGGAAGATGGTGATGGTGTGGTGATCATGGTCCATAGCCAGTGATTCATCTCCTGGATCGAAGTAGGGAGAGTCTCTGAGGCATGGGAGGTCCACTGGACATCTGAGTCCTTTGTGGGTCACTGTCTCTGCTCTGCCCTGGCAGGATGTGCTCCTCCTGCTGTACGACCGGTGCCAACTGACTGGAGATGGCTGATGGGCAGCCTTTGAGTCTGAGCATAATTATTAGAAAAGTTCCTTAAAGAGAAAAAGGCTCCCCTGGGAGGTAAAGCAGGGGTAGACTTTAAAGGGAGGTGGGGGCTTGGGAAGGTGGCAGTCAGACCGCCAAAGGCTGGGGGTCCTCGGCCTCAACAGTGTGTTCTCAACAAGAATGTGGTCACTTCCCCAGTGTTGGTCTTTGGGATCTTCTGAGAGCAACTCGGTGGTTTCTCCCGGGTCTTCCTATGTCCATTCGTTCTTGTTGCCAGTCTTGCCAGCATTTCACTCCTTGCGTTGCCATTTCTGGGGCTCTGGGGTTGAATCAGCCTGAGTTTCTCCATGGTGAAGACTCCCTTCTTAGGTAGGAAAGCCGTTGGGAGGCCCTTCTCAGGCCCCCTGACAGTAGCGCCTTCCTTCTAAGATGACCCTCCCTCGATGCGTAGATGTGGGGTGTCCCTAGCTATTTCCTCGCAGTCTCTGCCATTGGGGCAGGAGCTCCTTGAGGGTAACTCAGCCCGGAGCTTGGGGAGGATTTAGCAGTCAAGGTAAGTGTTTGTTGACTGATGGGCTTAGTCAACGGGCATCACGAGTTGTAGGTGAGAAGACTCCTCGTCTGGCAGCCTACCCTGTGGTGAGGGGCAGATGCTCAGTTCGCCGGCAGATCTTTGCCTCTGGGTAGGATGTCCCATTGGCTAGATTGCAGGGCACAGCCTTAGAGAAACAGACATCCTTCCGTGTGGCAGCGAGGCAGCAGAGGACCAGCAGACTTTCAGTTGAGCATGATTTCCCCCTTAAATAGAGGATTTCTAGCTCAAACTCACCAAAATGGGGTGGGAGGACCCCGGAGGATGTTTTGGAGGGGACTTGTTTGCAGCTGGTTGCCAAGGGCATGGATGGGTGTTGCTGAGCATGGATGGAGACAGGGACAGCCTCGAGGCTTTCCCACTTGTGAAATCACGACGTGAGCTAAAAAACAAACCAAGTTCTGTAGTGTTTGACAGTGGTTCCTCTTCTACCCCTTTGGGATCTTCTGAGAGCAACTCGGTGGTTTCTCCTGGGTCTTTCTGTGTCCATTCGTTCTTGCCAGGATTGTTCTCCTCATTCTACAGAGGAGGTAACTGAGGCTTAGGGGACGTGACATGTTCCTAACCTCTCTGGGCTTCAGTTAAAGAATGCGGACCTCTAAGGCCTCCTCTTCCTCTAAAACGTGGATCTTTGGAACACCCAAGGTCTCCTCTGGTCCCGCAGACTTCATCCTGCCATGCCAGGGCCCTGACCCATCCTGGACTGCCAGCACAGCACTGTTGCCAGATTTCTCTCTGTACAAATCACTGTGTTAGACACTAGGGCAGCCCAGAATTCAGGGTAGACCCCAATCCCAATAGCCTTGAGGCTAAAACATGGGAAGGTGTAAGTGCAGTACACCACAGGTGAGCCCCTTTGCGGGGAGACGAAGTGCTGCTGTCCTTGGAGAGGGCACTCTTTGAAGGGATTTTAGGGCCTCAGTGGATGAGGCCCCCCTCCTGCTCTTCATATAAAGGATTCATTGCTCAGTGAGGGAGATCCTTCATCCCATGGGGCTCTGAGGGCAGCACCTTGTGTCTTGGCCACTGATCCTTCCTGGACAGACGTGGTGGCTCTTCTGGGCTCTTTGTCCTCTCTGGTTCTGTCGAGATGTGAGGCAAGTGAGCTGGAGGGACCCTGATGAGGAAACTGAGGCAAGCAGGGTTAAGTGACTCACCCAAGGTCTCACAGCTAGTGTCAGAGGCCAGATTTGAACTCAGGAGGATGACTGCTCTATATAAATTATGTGTAATTATTAGACATAACAATAATCAAGTGTTATGAGGAGTCGGACGTGCCTGAGTGATTAGACATATTATAGACAAATATTAACATTATTACGTGTATAAAATATAAATTCTTTGTGTAATTATTCTATGAATTATGTAAATAATAAGAATCTTTTTTGAGAGGCAGAAGTGTGGTGGTCCTTGAAATGTTGGCAGAGGTAGAAAGAATCCTTCAATCTAAACAGAACTTGGGCGGAACCCTTGTAGGAAGGGCCTTTAAAATATGCCTGATATCAAGCAACAGAAAGCTCATTTAAAATTGCCTAGGAGGCAGGCCTAGAGACAGAAGGTCCTAGGTTCAAACCCGGCCTCAGCCACTTCCCAGCTGTGTGACCCTGGGCAAGTCACTTGACCCCCATTGCCCACCCTTACCAATCTTCCACCTATGAGACAATACACCGAAGTACAAGGGTTTAAAAAAATAAACTATAAAATTGCCTAGGAGGGGGTGGGGGAAGCTGGGTAGCTCAGTGGATTGAGAGCCAGACCTAGAGACAGAAGGTCCTGGGTTCAAATCTGGCCTCAGACACTTCCCAGCTGTGTGACCCTGGGCAAGTCACTTGACCCCCATTGCCTAAAAAAAAAATAATAATAATAATAATAAAATTGCCTAGGCATGCTCCTTGGTTCCTTGGCCCCTTCTTATACTGGCACAGTGAGTAGAGGGCTTGCTTTGGGTTCAAGTCCTGCCTCTGATCAGCTCTGGCTGTGTGAGCCTGGGGCAAATGACTAAAGTTCCTAGAGCCTCAGCAACTCTCTGAAAATCATAGTAACAGAGGACTCCCCTCTGCACTGTCTCTATTGACCTCCTTCCTGTTCCTCACTCAAGACACTTCCTCTCCCGACCCCTCTCCCCCATGCCTGGCATGTGCCCCCATTCTGCCTCCTATGTTCCCTTGTTTCTTTCAGATTCTTCTCAGTTTCCACCTTCGGTAGGGTTTCCCTAGTTACTAAGCGCCTTTCCCTCTGAGGTGAGTTTGTGACACTGTGAATGTCTTGTATGTTCTTAGACGCGGGCATTTGGAGAAGCTGCAGAATGGGCTACCTCACACTGGAACGTCAGCTCCCGGAGGGCAGGGAATGGGGATGGTTGCACCCCTGCCAGCCCAGCCCCTGGCACAAAGTGGGTCCTAATCACGGCTTGCCTGATTAAGCTGACCTCGAAGGGTGGGTTGGATTGCAGCAAACAGATCACAGAGAGCAGCGTAGGACGTGCTCAGGGAGAGGAAAGTCAAACTGAGGCTCTTCCAGAAGCCCCTCACTCATCCTTGTGCTCTCCAGCATCCCCTCCTGTCCTGGGCTCTGCACATGGGCTCAAGAGCCTGTAATGGGGAGCAGAGAAGGGGAAGATGGGAGAGGGCCAGCCATGGGGCGCCGGGAACCAAAGCTTGTGGCCTACAGACTACAGCCCTAGCTCCCCCTTACCCCACCCCAATCCCCCAGGTTCCTGGGGAGGGACCACAACCAGCCAAGGGCATGAGTGTGATGCAGAGGATAGGCGAGGCAGTGGCTGCTCTCCTCCCAGAATCCTCTCTTCTCCTGCCAGAGGAAGTCAGGTTTCTTATGCTTGGCAGATCAGCCTTCACGCTCTGCTTTGATCCTAAAGGCCCAAGAAACTGAAACCTGCCGGATGTGGAATTTGGCAGCAGTTGGAGATTCCTGCGAGGTTAAGAGGCTGGACTAGCCCCTAGGAGCCCAGAGTGTCTTTCCCCTGGTCTCCACCCCAGACACAAGCCTAGGTATATGGGTAGCCGGCTTTCTTGCATTATCGTAGCATGTACCCTGGATAGAATTCTGTATTTTGGCCTTGAAGGAACTGGGTTCAAATTTGGGCCATGCTACATGTGTGGCCTTGGGCAAGTCCCTTTTCTTCATCTGTAAAATAGGGTTGGACTCAATCTCCTTTAAGGACCTGTTTAAATCTATATAACATTGTTTTGTAGGGGTTTAAGGTAAATTTCCTGACAACAATCCTATGAGGCAAGGAGTGCTGGGGTGATGATCCCAGTTCTTTAGATGAAGAAATAGGTAAGAGATTGGCCATAGCCTGGCAGGGTCAGAGCTGGGGCTTGAACATTTGCAAGGCCAACCCTCTTCCTATTTCACAGTGATTTGTGGTGCAGGGCTAGATTTATGGGGTCACTAAGACCCCCAATTATGACAGAGTCCCCTGAGTTCACTCTCTGCTTTGAAAGGACCCCCCTGTACTATGTGCTCAACAAGTGGTCATCTGGACCCTTTACTGGAAGACCTTCTGTGAGGGAATGTCCACCTTTTCCCACTTTGGGACGTTTCTCTCTCTCTCTCTCTCTCCCTCTCTCATCTCTCTCTCTCTCTCTCTCTCTCTCTCTCTCTCTCTCTCTCTCTCTCTCTCTCTCTCTCTCTCTCTCTCTCTCGCCTCCTCTTTCTATCCCTTTGCACCCGTCCTCCCTTCTTGATCCTATTTCTATCCCCCAGGGCAAAGTAGGACAAGTCTAATGCCTCTACCTGTGATAGCCCCCTCAAATTATTTCATTCTTTTGTTTTTAAGTCGGGCAGCTTTTCTCTGCTTTTGCCTTTTCCCTAACCTTCTGCCATCTTCACTTTGCCAGCCTAAATATTCCCGTTTCCATCAACTGACCTTTTGTGGGCTGAATTTGAGGTCCTTCATCATTCTGGTTCTTTCATCCTCACCCCACGATGCTCTCTGAAGTCTTGCATTTAAGTATGGGTCTGCTAAACTTTAGCCTAGAGAAGAGGAGACCCAGAATCTGGTGTTCTAAGTTGGGAGTTCTCCTTTCCAGATGGGTTTGGCTTTCCAGGCAAATGCCCTAGGAAGCCACAGCCTCTAAAATCTCAAGCTGGAAAGAACCTGCTCATTTTACAGAAAAAGGAAACTGAGACCCAGAGAGGAGAAAGGACTTGCTTGGAGGTAGATAGGTAGTAAGTGACAGGAGCAGAATTTGAAGCAGGTCCCCAGAGCCTATGTTCTTCCTTCTAGATTATGCTTCCTCTGAGTTCCTTAGGATTGAAAGCCAGTTGTCTCTTTGTTTCTCTCAGTCAGTGAACACCAGCATCTGACTGTTGAGAGAATCACCCAAATCTTGACCCAAACTGAATTCACGATCTTCTTTTCCCCAACCTCCCTCCCAGACACATACCTTCCCTATTACTATAGAGAACAACACTCTTCTCCCAGTGTCTCAGGCTCCTAACCTAGGATTCATCTGACTCCCCACTCTTTCTCACCTCCAACCCCCCCCACATCCAAACTGTTACCAAGGCCTCTCTATGTCACCTGAGCTCTTGTGGGTTTCACCTGTGCAGCATTTCTTGTGGGTTTCACCTGTGCAGCATCTCTTGTGGGTTTCACCTGTGCAGCATCTCTTGTGAGTTTCACCTCTGCAGCATCTCTTGTCAATTTCACCTGTGTGGCATCTTTTGTAGATTTCACCTGTGTAGCATCTTATGTAGGCTTCACCTGTGTAGCATCTCTTGTAGATTTCATCTCTGCAGCATCTCTTGTCAATTTCATCTGTGCAGCATCTTTTGTTGACTTCACTTCTACAACGTCTCTCATATACTCTCTTCTCTGATACAGCCCCCACTCTGGTGCAGGCCCTCTTCACCTCATGCCTGGACTCTAGCAATTACTTGTTAAAAGGAGGGGGAGGGGCCTGCTAGCCCTCAGGTGTCTCCCCATTCCAGGCTATCCTCCAACCCTCAGAGTGATTTTCTAAAACTCAGGTCCTGCCATTCACTCTTATTCAATAAACTTAAGTGGCTCCCTATTGCCTCCAGGATCAAATATTAAGTCTTCTGTTTGGCATTCACAATCCTTCATTACCTGGCTCAGGCTCTTAACCTTTACCCCCTTCCAGTCAGCCCAGCCATGCTGATCCACGTGTAGTTCCTCTGCTAGGCCATCTTCAGTGATTGGCATGTACTCCCTGCCTTCCATTTTTTAGTATCTCTGGTTTCCTTAAAGACTAAGCTCAGTGCCACCTTCCACAGTAAGCCTGTCCTGATTCCTCTCTATTCTTGTGCTTTCCCTTCTGAAATAACTTTCCGTCTACTCTATCTCATGTCATGTCCCATATTAGGATGTGAGCCCCCTGAAGGCAGGGGCTGGTTTTTTGCTCTTCTTTGTATGCCCAGTGTTTAGGGCAGTGCCTGACACATTAATAAATGTGTTATTGATTGTTCCATTATAAGATCATGGGTTTGGAACTGCAAGGGATCTTAGAGATCAGCTTCTCTCCTCTTCCTAATTTATAGATGAGGAAACAGAGGTAAAAAGAAGTTAAGTCACTTACCCATGATACCATCATTGTGATATCTTCAATATTATTGGGGAAATTCAGCTGAAGGGAAGTTTGAGGACTTCTTTCTTGCATGGGTTATATTTGAGATACTAATGGGACATCCTGATGGAGATGTCTAGCAGGCATGAGTGAGCTAGGAAGCGACCTAGGGCTAGATTTGAAGATTTGGGAGTCATTTGCATAGAGATTCCCATTTTTCCTTCTGTTCTCCTCTCTATACCAAAATGCCTATTTAATTCAATGTTTGTTCGGTTCAGAATAAAAAGAAATACGTTAAGAACAAAAACAAAAAGAGACAATCAGAGTTGTCTCAAAGTAGAATCAACTTCCTCAGGAAATACTGAGTTCCTCACCAGTGAAAGTCTTCTAGTGGAACCCCTTGGAGGGGATGTTGTGAAAGGAGATCCCTATCAAGAGAAAATATTACTGCTGAATGCATTTATGTAGCTCTTTAAGGTTTGCCCAGAGCTTTCCAATTATTATTCCATTTTATCCTCACAGTACCAGTGGGAGGTAGGTGTTGTTTTTATCCTCAGTTTACAAATGAGGTAACTGAGGCAGACAGAAGGTTCAGGGACTAGGTGCCCTCAGATTGAGATTATAAGAGCTGAGGCGCAGAGAACTCTTGTTGCCCAGGGCCATACAGCTCTCTGGCAAAGAGGCAGAGCCAGGATTGAGCCAGATCTTTTAACTTATGGGGTGGTTCTGTCTTTCCTCTGCCACATGGGGTCTCTGGGTAGCCCTGTACATTTACTTCTAGTCTTGGTACAGAAGGGCTTGAAACTCATGGCAAGTAATCAAAGCAAACAGACCTCGAGGGGCCCAGAAGTGGCTGGGAGAGCTGCCAGGAGTTTGTCCTTACTTGCAATTAAGAGTTTCCTAAAATAGCTGAGGGATCCTGCCTCCCTCGGAAGAGCCACCCATCGCCTTGGGTGCTGCTCAGTCCTTATCCTCTACCTCATGGGTGGGTGCTGAGGTGAGGCTGGCAGGGAGTTGTGGCACCTTCTAAGGAGGGCAAACTGGGCCCTCTCCCCTTCTGCAACCTCCAGAAAGTCCTCTCCAAGGCCTTTTGCTGGGGCTGATGCAATTCTCCAGCCTCCTTAGAATGAGGTAACAAATGAGGTAACTGAGGCAGACAGAAGGTTCGGTGACTAGGTGACCTCCTGGAGGGCAAGGCCTGTCCCCCTTTTGCTAATATTTGCCTCTTCAGCACTTAGCACTGTGCCTGGCACAAAGGAAGCATAATAAATGCTTCTTCTCTACCTGCCTCTATATATACACCCTCACTCCAGCTCTCCTGGCACCATTCCCTCTGCCTCTGCGTCGGCTCTCCCCCATTCCTGGAATGCCCCGCTTCCTCGCTTCCATCTCCCAGCATCCATGGCCTCCTTCCCGCCTTCTACAGAAGGTCTTTGCTGGTTCCCTCCTCCGCTGCTAATGCCTTCCCTCTGAGATTACCTTCCACCTCGCCCCCGTGTGTTTGGATCTTGTTTGCACCTGGTTATTTGCCTGTTGTTTCTTGTCCCTCTTGGAGGCAGGGCCTGTTTTTGCCTGCCTTTATGCAATGGAGGCATCGATCGAATAAGCTAACTGAGTCACTCCATCTCCCTTCTGGTAAGTGAGAAGATGCCCTGATAACTCAGCCAGGTGAAACAAATGTGCATCCTTCAGTCAGCCAGACACTCTGGATTCAGTGTGAAAAGTCTTTGTTGCCTGGAAGAGTGTTTGGCTTGGCTGGGGAAACAAAGTCACAAAGCGTGTCCAGAACCCAAGCCTCTAGAGGAGATTTGGATTCTAGAGAGCGCCAGAGGAGGAGAGGCGGAGAGGTGGGCTCAGCTAAAGCCTCAGAGGAGTCCTCATTTGACAGGCTTTGGCCCTTATCTCCTTACCCCTCCCTCAGTGGGGGCCTGTGCAACAAAGAGCTCCAGAAAAGACACCCACCCAGTCTCCTCAGAGTACCCCGAGGAGCCCTTGGCGGGGGTGTATATAATAGCCATATAGAGCGTGGGCTGCCTCTAAAGAGGGGTTCATTAGTGTCGTACCTCTCCCATACATCATTCTCAGTTTCCCCATCTGTAAAATGGGGATGATAATGTCGGCCCGGTCTTGCTACTCGGAAGATCTAAAATCATTTGGGGTGACGATTCTCATTCTCCGATTGCTTCTCTGAATGATGACGGCCCCAATCCCCAATCTTATGGTGGTGCCATTCACAGACTCTGGTTCCTGTTAGGTGGCTTTGAACAGAGGAGGCCCGACGAGTGGGGCGTTCAGGGACAGGGCCCACCCCACCCCCCAGCCTCGATCCTCTCTGACAGTCTCTCAGGAAGCCGTTAGATGATGCCACCCCCCCACCCCCAGCCCCAGCCACGGCAGCGCCAGACAAAGTCTGCCTTTATGGCCCCGTCTCCTTAATGGGCCTCTTCTCTCCCCCGTGCTAATGGCTTTATGATAAATGAAGCCGACAGGTTCAAAACATCCGTGCTCCTCGACCCTTTCCATAGGCCAGCCCTGCTTGACCCTCATTGGAGAGGCCCCTCTTCCCTCTTCCCCGTGAAGCCGAGGAGCCAGGTGCTCTCTGCCTGGCCTGAAGAAGCTGGAGTGGATCAGGAAGAACTATAAAGTGGCGCCCCCGCCCCCTTTCCCCCTCCTCCCTGCAGGAGCCGGGCCTTTGGGCGCCCTGCGGAGCAGCTCAGGAAGCTGAATGAGACGCGGCTTCTAAAGGATTCTGAAGGGCAGAGGCCTGGGGCTTGCGAAATGGAGGATGAGTTCCTTTTTGGCTTTGTCTCCTCAGTGAAAAGAAAGAGAAATCATTTTGAGTCAGGACGGCGGTAGGGGTGAGGGGCAGGACCCGCAGAGCGGAGGCAGCCTCCGCTTGGCTCCAGCTGGTCAGCACGGTGTCTGCAGCTCCCTGACAAGGCCTGGGATTGATGGGGGCTGCGACTCAGCCGGCCGTCTTCTCCAAGATGCTGTCCCAGGAAGATCCTCACCCTCAGCACCGGGGAGGCAGCAAGACATGGAGGAGTCAGCCTAGCTTAGGGAGGTGAGCACAGGATCTGGGGGCAGAAATCTCAGCTCGGCTACTCACTACCCCAGTGACCTTGGGCAAGTCACCATAACCACTCTGGGTGTCAGATCCCTCTGCTGTCAAACGAGGAGGCTGGACTGAAAGGCTACATCTGGGATTCTCTGCTCCTGGGTTCGGGGGAGGGAAAACACCAAAGCCACACTGCCAGGAGAGATGTGCCGAGACTCACTTGTAGATAGGCTTTTTCTACATAAATGCTGCGAACTTATTGTTTCCTCTCTTAGCACGTAAGCCTCCTGAGGGCAGGGCCACGTTCTGTTTTTGTCTCAGAATCTTCAGTGCTCAGCACAGGGTCTTGTCCCTGGAAATCAATCAACATGAATTTAGTAGCCACCACCACCACCACCTACTACTACTACTACTATTACTCCTACTCATACACACACACACACACACACACACAAGATGTAACATAATTATACATGATACAGTTAAATACACAGTAGGTGGTTTACTCTGATAGACTCTTCTCTGATAGCAAAGGCTTCTAGTGATCCCAAACTACTCTTATTACTACCACCACCACTACTACTACTGCTACTCCTACTCC
Organism: Gracilinanus agilis; assembly: GCF_016433145.1. Classification (NCBI taxonomy): domain Eukaryota; kingdom Metazoa; phylum Chordata; class Mammalia; order Didelphimorphia; family Didelphidae; genus Gracilinanus; species Gracilinanus agilis. Next base: position 781,704,395 of record NC_058130.1, on the reverse strand, counting down.
TACTCCTACTCCTACTACAACACTACTACTACTACTACTACTACTACTACTACTACTACTACTACTACTACTACTACTACTACTACTACTACTACTACTACTACTACTACTACTACTACTACTACTACTACTACTACTACTACTACTACTACTACTACTACTACTACTACTACTATTACTACTACACTACTACTATACTACTACACTACTACTATACTACTACTACTACTATACTCCTACTACTCCTACTCCTACTACTACAACACTGCTACTACACTACTACTACTACTACTATAACACTACTACACTACTACTACTACACTACTACTACTACTACTACTACTACTACTACTACTACTACTACTACTACAACCACCACCACCACCACTACTTCTAGATAACATTTATATAGCACTTACTATCTACCAGGCATTGTGCTAGGCTCTGAGGACAAAGGACAAAGAACAGAACAGTCCCTGCCCTCGAGGAACTTACATTCTCGTAGGAGAGACTACCAGTACATTTATACATACGTACAGAATGACTATTAAGAGAATAAATGTAATTAAGTACAAAGTGGATAGTTTACTCCTCAGTGGGCTCTCCTCTACCAGCAGAGGCTTCTAGCGATCCCAAACAAATGCCGCCATATCCTTTTTGTGCCCCTGGAAGCTTACCTGGGTTTGGATTGCTCTTTGCAAGCAACCACATTGGCCCCAAAGCTCCAGGTTTCATTCAGAAGTTCCCCTACCTCACATTCCTTAAGCCGTTATGTCCAAAGCACCATGCTAGGGTGGAGGGGCCAAAGCCAAAAGTGAATCTCTGCTCTGTAGGAGCCCACATTTTACTTAGCCAAAGCTGGGGCCAGTCTGAACATCAGAAGTTAACAGAAAGTGTTCTTTGCCCTCGTTATGCCTTCCAACTACACGCTGCCCTCGTCTCCCTACCAGAGGAGTTAACAACCCCCATGTAGCTGCTTTCCTTAGCCTTGGTGTGGACTGAATCAGCTGCCATAACTTTTGCTTCTGTCTCTGGCCATGGTGCTGATGGCCAGAGGTGTAGGAGCAGGTCTGTTCAGTTTTGTTGGGGCCCATCTTTGGGGTCAAGCATCTTCCCTGAGTCCCTGGCCAAGGAGGATCTGAACAAAATGACCTTCCCACCCACGTTGTCTGAGTTTATCAGTATCTCAATCATCTGACATTTGGTTTAAGCCAAATTTTGCCCAAACTCATAGAGCTAGATAGAGGGGACCTCCAGGACTCCAGCACTTAGCAGAGGAGGTAACTGAGACCCAAAGGATGAACAGGACTTGCTAAGGTTACAAAGCCCTGGCTGTCATTTGTTCCAGCTGGTAGCTGGCGGTGGGCTGCCTTTACAACTCTTGTGAGGGTTCTGGCCTAAAGATCATCTACTGAATAGGAAAAGCAAGTTGTCACTAAGTGAGATCCACCATTTCCTGTACAATCCTTTGCATCACTTCTATTTTATATATATGGAATGCTTTTTGGGTTTGGCTACTCCACCAATTCTGAATGTTTTAATTTTTTATTTTTATTCAGTTATTTCAGTTGTGTCTGTTGCTTTGTGATCCCACTTGAGGTTTTCTTGGCAGAGATTCTGGAGTGGTTTGCCCCTTTGTGATTCCAGTTCATTTTACAAATTAGGAAACTGAGGCAAACAAGGTTAAGTTAATTTCCCAGGGTCACACAGCTAGTTAAGGAGCGGAGGCAGGATTTGAATTCAATTTCCCCCCTTTTTTTAATGAATTTTTTAAATTTTAAAATATTTTTCTATGGTTATATGATTGATTTCTCTCCTTCCCCTCTTCTTTCCCCCCTCCTAGAGCTGACAAGCAATTCCACTGGCTTATACATGTGTTATCACTTGATACCTATTTCCATATTATTCATATTTGTAATAGAGTAATCTTTTAAAACCAAACCCCCAAATCATATACCCATATAACCAACTGATAAATCATATGCTTTTCTTCTGTGTTTCTACTCTCCCAGTTTTTTCTCTCAGCATTCTTTCTCCTAAGTCCTTCAGGGTTGTCCTAGATCATTGCATTGCTATTAGTAGCAAAGTTGATTACATTTGATCATCCCACAGTGTATCCGTCTCTGTGTACAATGTTCTCCTGGTTCTGCTCATTTCACTCTGCATCAGTTCATGGAGGTTTTTCAGTTCTTATAGAAATCAAGCAGTTCATCATTCCTTACAGCACAATAGTATTCCATCACCATCATACACCACAATTTGTTCAGCCATTCCCCAAACAAAGGACACTCCCTCATTTTTCAATTCTTTACCACCATAAAGAGCGCAGCTATGTATATTTTTGTGCAACCCTTTTAAAGTATCTCTTTGGGCTACAAAGCTAGTAGTGGTATTGCTGGATCAAAGGATATGCAGTCTTTTAAAGCCCTTTGGGCATAGTTCCAAATTGCCCTCCAGAATGACTGGATTAATTCACAACTCCACCAGCAATGCATTAGTGTCCCAGTTTTGCCACATTCCCTCCAACATTTATTTTTTTCCTTTACTGTCATATTGGCCAATCTGCTGGGTATGAGATGGTGCCTCAGAATTGTTTTGATTTGCATTTCTCTAATCAGAAGGGATTTAGAACATTTTTTTCATGGGATTATTGATAGTTTTGATTTCTTCATCTGAAAACTGTCTATTCATGTCCCTTGACCATTTATCAGTTGGGGAATGGCTTGATTTCTTGTACATTTGACTTAGTTCCTTACAAATTTGAGAAATTGGGACTTTGCCAAAGATTTTTGTTGTAAAATTTTTTTCCCAGTTCGTTGCTTCCTTCTAATTTTGGTTGCATTGGTTTTGTTTGTACAAACCTTTTTAATTTAATGTAATCTCTTCTTTTCTTTCCCATAGACATGACAGATATGCTATTCTGTGTTCACCCAATTTATTTATAATATCACTCTTTATATTTAAGTCATTTTGAATTTATCTTGGTATAGGATGGGAGATGTTGATCTCATTGAATTCAGTTCTTCCTTACTCCAGGCTCACTTCTCTATCCACTGTCCTGCCCTTTAATTTACACACACCTCCATTTTTTCCACATAAATAACATGAGAAACTTTAGCAAAATCTTTGCTAAAATCCCTGTAAACTATTTCTACATTATTTTCCTGAACTAAATAGATTCATTTAACCCTATCAAAAAAAGCTTTTAGAAAGGTTAGCTTGCAGCCTAGCTAGGGGTTTGATGGTTTATGTGGGATGTCTCATCTATCCTCACAACAGCCTTGTAATGTGTGTGTTGAAACTTGGCCAAGTCACTTGATTTGGTTCCTTCCTCTATAAAAGGAAGGTGTTGGACTTGACAGCCTGTGAGATCCCTTCCTCCTCTAGACCTGGGATCCTATGACTAACTAGCCTTGTGACCCTGCACAAGTCATTTATGCTCTCTTTGCCTTGGTTTCCTTATCTGTAAAATGGGGATAAATATCACTTCTCTCTTAGACTTGTGATGAGGATCAAAGTCCTTTACAAACCTTAAAGCAACATATAAATAACAGCTGGTAGTGGTGGTGGTATTATCCTCTCAAAGCCTTAGTTTTCTCATCTGTAGAATGGGAATAACGATAGTAGCTACCTTCCAAGGCTGTTGTGATGGTCAAATGAGATAATACAAGTAAAGTCTTTTGCAAATAAAGTGTTATATAATCTTTTGGTGTTTTGGATGGCACAGTGGATAGAGTACTGGGCCTGGATTCAGGAAGAGCTGAGTTCAAATCTAGCCTTTGATACTGAGTGGCTGTTTGACCCTGGGCAAGTCACTTCACTCTGTTGGTCTCAGTTTCCTCCTCTGTTAAATGAGCCGGAGAAGGACATGGCCAACTACTCCAGTATCTCTGCCCAGAAAACCCCAAAGGGGGGACACGTAGACTTGAAAATGACTGAAAATGACCTTAAAAATGATTACTTTTATCCTTTCTCTATTTCCTCCCAACTCCATCCAGTTCTCAAGTGGGAGATAATAAGCTTTGGCGCTTGAACTCGAGGGGCCAGAGCCAGTTCTGTCTCTCATTTGGACGTGCCTCCTGGGAAAAGGGCCCGTTTCAGGCCGTGGCCTCATGTTTCCTTCCAGGGATCTTGTTTTTTAAAGCAGGAATGCGTGTCATTCACCCGGGCTCCGCGCCTTCCAGGGCTGATGGGCCGATAGCAAAAGCAAACACGTTGGTCGGTGACTATTACAGGAAGAGCTCGCTTGCCAAGGCCTCGGGATAGAGGCTTCCTGGAACGCGGCGAGTGTATCAGATCACCCTGGAAAGGTCTTTGGGAAGGTGCCATTTTAGACTTCATAAGGAGAGAATGATAAGAATAATAATTGTAATAATACTTTGATGCATTGAAAGAAAGCCAGCAGAGCAGAATGGAGAAAATGTTCTACTTAAAACCAGGAAGACCTGGGTTCGAGCCCTGCCTCGGTTAAGAGGTACAATGGACCAAGTGCTGGACTTGGAGTCAGGAAGACTTGAGTTCAGATCCTGCCTCAAACACTTATTGGCTACGTGACCTTGAACGAGTCACTTACCCTTTCTTGGATTTAGTTTCTTCATCTATAAAATAGCCACTGCAGGAAAATCTGGATTCATGAGGAGCTCTATTGGGAACCAGACTGGTCAGCAGGAAACACAAGGAAATGGGGCTCTGAGCAGGGAGCACATCCAACCCCTGGAAGGAGCCGTGAGCAACGAGCCCCAAGAGGGAGTTTGGAAAGAGGCCGAAGCCTGCTTATTTATTATTCGGAGAAAGCCGTGTCAGAAAAGGTCTTAGCTAGAGCCAAAACCCCATTTGGTTTAAGGATCTCCAAGCTGGCATTTGGACCTGACCAAGAAGGTACTTGATAATCGCCCCACCAGGTGGGCCTCTGCTTGGAGACCTCCAGCCAGGGAGAGCTCACCACCATCCCCTTGTGGGCAGCTCTCCCTGATAGGAGGTTTTTCTTTACTTTGGTCCTGAGGGCTGACTTTGCCCTCCCGCCCTTGTTCATTAAATGGCTCTGGGCTGCGAGTACTTAGAGGTGGTCTGATGGGGGTGAGGGGTCTGGTTTGGCTGGAGTGTGCGGATTGTCTGGAAACATAGATTGGAATCAGATGGTAAAGCGCTTTTCATGCCAAGCAGAGGAGTCTGTGTTTGATCGAAGTGGTAATGGGGAGCCACTGGCGTTCACTGAGTGAGTGAGTGACAGGATCCAGCTTGTCCTTTAGGAATATCCCTTTGGCAGCTGTGTGGAGGATGGACTGGAGATCGCAGAAGTCGGGGCTTATTCATTTGTTCATCTGTGGGACCTGCCTCTTCCACAGTAGAAATCCCTGATTCCAATCCTCGGTGAGACTACATTTACTCAAAAGCTCGCAAGCTGACAGTGAGGTGACTCAGTGGCTCGAGAGCCAGACCTAGAGATGGGAGTTCCTGGGTTCAGATATGGCCTCAGATACTTCCTAGGCAAGTCACTGAATCCTCATTGCCTTGCTCTTACCACTCTTCTGCATTGGATATAGATTCTGCCTATAAATTCTAAGACAGAATTGTTTAAAAAAGCTCATGAGCCCCCACCGGTGTGTTCTAGTCTCTGCTGACTTTTGTCAGGACTTAGCTCAAAGGCCCCCTTCTGCAGTAGGTTCTTTTGGATCCAGCCTCCATCAGCCTCTGGGCTAACTTCTTCTGGGCCACCCAAGCTTTACTCTGTTGGAGTCCAGTGGCCAGAACCTCGCCCTGATCTGGGCTGCCTGTCTACTCTTTAGTTCCAGCCACTGCATCTGACCAACAAAAGCCCAGATCCCTCGAGGACCTTCAGGTCAAGAGGAAATCTTTCCTTCTGATTTCTTTTTTTCTGGTGAAGATCTGTAGCACCTCTGTTTCAGAGAACTGTTTAACTTAGAGTTAGACACGACTAGGATCACCTCTGCTTTGGCCAGAACAAAAGGTGAGTGAAGGAATCTAGTCCGTGTTCTCTACCTACCTCACCTCGGCTCTGACATCCCTTGTTCCAAGCCCCCTCCCAGCTCTGACATCCCTTGTTCGAAGGTCCATTCTAGCCCTGACATCACCTGTTCTAAGCCCCTTCCCAGCCCTCATATTCTTTGTTCTAAAGTCCCTCGTAGCTCTGACATTCTCTGGTCCATGGTGTCCTGGTCTCCGGCCCCTTCTTTGGCCCTTTCTGCTTCTAGGATCTGGCTCAGGGGCCTTGCAGAGCCCTCTGGACAGCTCTCACTCTTTCGTGAGGCCAAGCCTGAGACTCTCCTGGCCTCTGGTCACTGCCCATAGGTGGATTGTTGGGCCACACCAGGGGTCAGACTTATTTCTCTGCTCTGACTCCTGCCCAAGGGGCTCCTGCTGGGTGGGGTGTGTTCATCATTCATTCCTGTGGGCAGGTGGGGCTCGTCAGATCTCCCTGGGAGCCTCTTAGCCTTGGAGATGGCTCCTGGGGGAGTCTGAGGGAAGGGGGGTTAGGGTGGAATCGCTGTCACACCCTGGGATCACAGAGGTATTATATTTAGAGCTGGAGGGGATCTCAGAGAACCCTCTAGCCTGACCCCTGCTTTAAAAAAATATTTTAGGGGCTGCTAGGCATCTCACTGGATTGAGACATCCTGGGTTCAAATCTGGCCTCAGACATTGCCTAGCTGTGTGACCCTGGGCAAGTCACTTTACCCCCACTGCTTAGCCCTTACCATTCTTCTGCCTTGGAGCCAATACACAGTATTGTTTCTAAAATGAAAGGTAAAGATTAAGAAAAAAGGATTTTATTTTCCTAATTACATGTAAGAAACAATTTTCCACCTATGTTTTCCAAAGTCACATGATGCAAATTGTGTCCCTCCTTCCCTTCCCTCCCCCTCCCCGAGATGGTAAGCGATTTGATCTGGGTTATACATGTATTATCATGTAAAATATACTGTATTGGTTACTGTCCTAAGCGAGTATCCATATAGAACCCAAACCCCCAACCAAAACCCCAAATAAACGAATGTGAAAAATCGCGTGCTGTGATCTGCATGCCGACTCCCCAGCCCTTTCTCTGGAGGCGGAGAGCATCTTTGTCACGGAAGCATCTTTGGCCCAAGGCCTTCAGAATTGGGCTGCCTCGTTGTATTGCTCAGAGTAGTCAAGTCCGTCGCAGCTCGTCATTCCACAATGTTGCAGTTACTTTATACAATGTTCTCCTGGTTCTGCTTTACTTCCCTCTGCATCCGTTCATGTAGTTCTTTCCAGCTTTTTCTGAAATCCTCCTGCTCACATTTCTCAGAGCACAATATATTCCGTGACCATCCTACACCACAGTTTCTTCAGCCATTCTCCACTTGATGGACATCCCCTCAATTTCCAATTTTTCATCACTATGAAAAGAGCTGCTATTAATATTTTTGTACAAATGGGTCCCCCCCCCTTTTTTTGGATATTGTTGGGATACAGACCTAGTAGTGGTATTACTGGATCAAAGGGTAGGCACAGTTTTATACCCCTTTGGGCATAGTTCTAAATTGCCCTCCAGAATGATTGGATCAGTTCACAACTCCACCAACAATGCATTAGTGTCCCAGTTTTGACATTTATCATTTTCCTTTACTGACATCCTATAGGCCAATCTGATAGGTGTCAGGTGGTGCCTCAGCATTGTTTTATGCAAATTAGCATTTCTCTAATCAAGAAGGATTTAGAACATCATTTCATATGATTATCGATAGCTTTGATGTCTTCATCTGAAAACTGCTTGTTCATATCCTTTGATCGTTAGCCACTTGACCCCCTTCTTTTTACAAAGGAGGAAACAGAGGTTCAGGGTAGTTGAGGGACCTGCCCAAGGTCACTCAGTCCCTGAAGGAGCCGGGTTCTGAGCACAGACCTCCTGGTCCAGCCCTTCAAATTCAGCCAACACTGACTAATCGTCTTCTATGTGCATGGTAGGTCCTGTGCCAGGGATTGGTCTCCCTAGGGTCCCCTCTTCCCTGCAGGGATACCCCTTGGGCACAGATGAGCAAAGACAGAGGCAAAGGAGGCAGGCAGGAGCCCTGGTCCTGGGGCATCAGAGGCTGCTGCCCAGAAGGACTGTGCCCAAAGCCTGGCATTCTTGCTTGCTGGGCACTGCGAGGGCTACAAAGCCATTACAACCATTCCTGCTGGGATGTTCTGACGTAAAATGGCCCTTTGGTTGTGTTTGGGGAAAACTGGAGCCAGCTCTTTCCCAGGACCTAAACCATGAGAAGCTCCTGCTATCTCTGGTTGGGTGGTGAATACGGGGACTTTCCTGGTGGAGGATGAGCTAGGACAAGGCGGAGGAAGGTGGAAGGGGGTACAAGCCCAGGCCCATTCCCTGGAAATGTTAGGTTTCTGGGTATCTTAGAGTGATGGTAGTGGTGTACAGCGGGTTTGGACTCTGAGGACCTGTGTTCAAATCCTGGCTTTGTTACTTACTGCCTGTGTTACTTCCATTGGGCAAACTACTTAACCGCTTCAGATTTCTCAGCTGTAAAATGAGGGGGGTGGATGAAATGGCCTCTGAGGGTCCTGCTAGTTTTAGAATTAGGTTCCTAGACTCCTAGCTATGTGACCTTGGGTGAGTCATTTTCCTTCGCAGGGCCTCAGATTTCCCCATATGAAAAATGACAGGGTTGGATAGGACGGCCTCTGAGGTTCCTAGACTCCTAGCTGTGTGACCTTGGGTAAGTCATTTCCTTTCCCTGGGTCTCAAGTTTTCTCATCTGTAAGATGAGGGGATTGGAGAGAATGGCCCCAAGGGTCCCTTCTGCCTTTGCAGTTGACCAGCTGTGGGGGTCCTCCAGCCAGCTCCCCGTGCCCCCCTTGCCTGCGTCCCTAGCCGGCCTGGTTCCTGCGGGCTCTGGCCAGAGAGGCCTGCCTCCTGGGCACGGCGCCCTCACCTCCTGTCCCCGCAGGAACATTCTGGCCTGGATGGCGATTGCGACATCTCTCTGTGGGCTGCAGGGCCTCCGTCCAGAATGTGGGCTCGTTCTTCTCCGTGGAGACGCAGGAATGTCGGGCCGGGGCTGAGACAGCCTCGCTTTGTCGTATTGTGGCTGCTCTGTGGGCCGGGCATTCTCTCCTACTGTTCAGCCCGCGGAAGAAAGAAAGGGGGAGAAAAGAAAATTCTTGGGGCCCCCCCTCCCGAGGCAGAGGGCTCGAGCCCCTTTCTGGGAATCCTGCTTGTGGCTTTCCCAGGGAACAATGGGCCCATTGAGCTGCGAAGGGGCCGACAAGTTAAGCCAGGCCCGAGTCAGTTTGCTGTTCTTAGAAAATTCTAGGAAAACAAACGCTTGATTAATCGGAATGCTGGCACGCTCGGCCCGCTACCCCGAGCATCATCGATTTCGTTGGGCCGATGGCTTCGGTGGCCCCAGAGATGAGGCCCCTCCTCTCTCCCTCCCAGCTGCCTTGGCTCCCAGGCTTTTGTCCATCCCCTTCCCAGGTCCTGGGGCTTCTCTTCTCTTGGGCACCCAGACGGGGTCCGAGAACCCCAGGCCCGAAGCTGATGGCTCTATTGGAGCTCCGGGACCTGGCATGGTGCCTAGAGAGGAGAAGTCTTGGGAGATGGAAGAAGGCAGTGAGCTGATCACAGAATGGCAGGATGTGCCTGTTATTGGGGGCCTCTGAGGCCGTGTCTCTGACTCTTCCACATGCAAAAGAAACCCCTTCTCGAATGGGGAGCTCACCACCTCCTGAGGTGCCACCTCTGATGATTAGTAGTCTGTCATCTGGGGAGAATCCAATTCAGCCAGCATTTATTAAGTAGCTACTAGGTGCTAGGCACCAGGCAGGGTATGAGGCTAGCCATAGTGGCCAGAGGCTTAGACCTGGAGTTGGGAGGATCTGGGTTCAAATCCTACCCTAGACATTTAGTTGTATGACCTTGGCCAAGGCACTCCATTTCCTTCAGACTTAGTTACCTTGTGTGTAAAATGGAAATCACAATACCTGTAATCCCTTTCTCATGGAGTTGCTGAAAGGCTCAAATGGGATAATGTAGGAAAAGGGCATCAGGGGTTGCTGCCTAGGAGGGTTGTGCCCAAAGAAAGGGGGTAGATGGGGGAAGAAAGGGAAGGAGGGAGGGAGGGAGGAAGGAGAGAGGGAGGGAAAGAAGGAAGGGAGGAGGGAGGTAGGGAGGGAGGGAAGGAGAGAAGATAGGAAGAAGGGAAGGAGGAAGGAAGGAAGAAGAGAAGGAAGGATGGAGGTAGGGAAGGAAGAAGAAAAGGAAGGAGGGAGATAGGGAGGTAAGAAGGAAAGAGAAAGAAGGAAGGAGGGAGGAAGGAAGGAAACAGGGAAGGAAGGAAGGAGGGAGGGAGAAAGGAGAGAAGGAAGGAAAGAAAGAAGGAGGGAAAGAGGAAGGAAGGAAGATAGGAAAGAGGGAGGGAGGGAAGGAAGGAAGGAAGGAAGGAAGGAGGGAAGGCTGGAAGTTAGGAGGAAGGTCATTGAGTCTGGCTCCATTTTTATAAGTGTGGGAAACTAAGAGGAGGCTCATGGGATCACAGCCCCAAAGCTAGGAGGGACCTCAAAGGTTTTCTTGTCTAATGCTCAGTGGAGGATGAAAGAGGTCAAGTAAATTAGAATCCTGGGCTTCTTAGACCCAGAGTTGGAAGAGACCTACAAAAGGAGAAGGAAGGGAAATAAGCATTTATCAGATGCCTACTGTGTGCTAGGCACCATGCTAAGTGCTTTATAGTCATTGTCTAATTTGTTCCTCACCACTGCCTTGGGAAGACTTATTGTTGTTAGTCATGTCCAGCTCTTTGTGACCCTGTGGGGAGTTTTCTTGGCAAAGGTCCCAGAAGGGTTTGCCATTTCCTTCTCCTGACCATTTTACAGATGAGGAAACCGAAGCAAACAGTGTTAAGTGACTTGCCAGGGCCATACAGCTTCTAGAGAGTGTCTGAGGCCAGATGTGAATTCAGGAAGATGAACCTTACTGACTCCAGAACCAGCCCCTTAGGTGTTCAATGGGTCTTTTATCCCCATTTTATGGGCGAGGAAACTGAGGCACATGGAAGTTAAATGACTTGCCCAGAGTCTTTTGTAAAATTTCAGGACTGGGCTAAATGTGAAAACTATAGGTGGCGATATGGAGCCTTGGCTAAAGAACCCTAATGATACCCTAAAGTAGGCTAGGCCTGGGGGAAAACTCTTAGCACATGGCTAGGGCTTCATCTTGGCTGGTTGACTGACTTGACTGTCCATTATACTGCTCTCCAGGATGCCCTTCTGGATGGGGGTGTCCAACAGATGCAAGCTCTCTTCCTGTGTCTGGTCTCTGGCTTGGCCTTCCTCCTCCTCCTCCTCTTCCTCCTCCTCCTCCTCCTCCTCTTCCTCCTCTCTCCCCACCCCTGCATATGGTATGATTCCCATCTCAGACCCCTCCTGGTCATCCTCTTCCCAGGGTGCATTTCCTTCTCATTCTCAGCCCATTAGCCGGGATGGTAAATAGGTACCCAGGACTTTGTCTCCGGCCTGTGAGCTGGGATGCTGAAACACTTTTGGAGACAAGATGGGGCTGAGAAATTGCCGTCCAAGCTACAGCTGCTGCTGACCTCATGGCAGTCGTGGCTGTGAATCACCGAGGTGTTCTCTGCGCTCGAGACACGGGCACCCTGAGCGTCAGCAGAGCTTGGCACATAAGACTCCTTGGGGGAAACACCCATCCATGGGCACAGACAGAGTCACCCGGGAATAGATAATCCCCAGAATGGCACCAACCCCCTGGCCAAGTCCCACTCATTTCTCCCTTTAATAGGCGAAGCTGGTGATGACACGAGGGCTAGTCTCGGCCGCCAGTGAGGAATCCCTTTCCCAGTCAGTGCCAGACAAGCCTGGAGCTGTTAGAGGTGCTGGTGCCCTCCTCTAGTGCCCTGCGGGTAGCACCTGCCGCCTTGCTAGGCCCATCGCCCTTCTCATGCTGGAGAAGGTTTGCAGAGGGCCTCGCCGGGATGTACTTGTCTGGCTGATCCCTCTTCCACGGGAGGTCTTGAGGATACTTACGGACTGGACCGTTGTCATCTCCTGCAGGCTTTCCTTCTCCAAAACGTGGACACAATTCATCCAGTTGATTCTCATAGGCTTGAATTCAAGGCAGCTGCCCCAATTTTCTCCTGGAGGTATTCCCTCTTGTGATGCTTTTCTTTTGGGCATGAATCGGGCATAGCTCAGGGCCTTTTTACCTTGCGAGGATTCTAAGAATAGCAATGTCTTCCTCAACTGTGGCATCCATAACTAAATCCAGTGCTGGGGTTCAACCAGGAGAGGAGACAAGGCCACCTACGGTCTTCTGACCAATTACTCCCATCCCCATACTCTGCAACCCAGCCAAGCACTTTTTCCTCATCCACACTGCTTCTCCTGACTCCATACTTTTGCACTGGCTTTAACCCATCCTAGAATTCCTTCTCTTCCTCTCCTCCCTCATTTCCACCTCTTGGAATCCTTCCTTCCTTCCTTCCTTCCTTCCTTCCTTCCTTCCTTCCTTCCTCCC
>NC_058130.1:781682007-781686904 GCF_016433145.1 Gracilinanus agilis | reverse complement strand
CCTTCCTTCCTTCCTTCCTTCCTTCCTTCCTTCCTTCCTTCCTTCCTTCCTTCCTTCCTTCCTTCCTTCCTTCCTTATGCCTCAGAAAGGGTCAAAGACTTTCCCTTAAGGTCATCTAAATAAGAAATTCATAGGATCCTAGATCTTTCAGAAGTAAAAGTGACTTTAGAGATCATGGAGTCCATTTCCTTCATTTTGCAGAAGGGGAAACTGAGGCCTCAGAGAGGATCAGAGACTTGCCCTCAAGGGCATCCAGATAAGAAATTCATAGGATCCTGAATTTAGAAATGGAAAGGACCTTAAAGGCCATCAAGTCCATTCCCTTCATTTTACATTTGAAGAAACTGAGGCTCAGAGAAGGTCAAAGACTTGCTCAGGATCCCACTTGCCCAGGCATAAGCAGACATCCAGGCCTCCCTCTCTTTTAGGCAGCTTCCAGAATGACAAGATGCCTCAGGGACTCAGCCCCCATTCCAGCAGCTCCCCATTGCCTCCAGGAGACGATGCAGATTCCTTGGCTCAGCATTCTGAGTCCTTCCCCATCTGGCCCCAGCCAGCTGCCTCTCTGAGCTTCCTGCGTGTCAGCCACCTTCATAAACTCTCTGATCCAGCCAGTGGCCCACTCATTCTTGAAACTTCTCTCCCCCACCTCCCTGCCTTTGCACAGGCTCTCCCCCATGCCTGGAATGCCTTTCCTCCCCTTCTCCGCCCCTTCAGAACCTACCAAGTTTGGGGAATGCTGGGTGGCCTCTTCTAATCTCTTTGCTTTTGAAGGCTTTCTATTCCTTCTCTAATTATCCCACGTATTCTATTTGCAGCTAGGCGGTGCAGGGCCTCGAGTCAGGAGGCCTCATCTTCACGAGTTCAAATCTGACCTCAGACATTTATTAGCCGTATGTCCCTGCACAAATCACTTCACCCTCTTGGCCTCAGTTTCCTCATCTGTAAAATGAGCCAGAGAAGGAAATGACAACCTACTCCAGGATCTTTGCCAAGAAAACCCCAAATGGGACCACGAAGAGTCAGATACAACTGAAAAACGACGAACAACAATATACTATTAGCGTAAGCTCTTAGATGTAGAATTCAAAGACCATCTCAGAAACTATCTGGTTTGTCCTCCTCATTTTATTGACAAGGAAATTGAGGCCCAAAGAGATTAAAGGACTGGCTTACAGTCAGGCAGGTATAATTGTCCTGACCAGGTCCTCTGACTCCATAGCCATGCTCTTTTATCATGCCACCATCTTGCTGTAAACCACGAATAGCATGGAAGTTCATGGGTGGCACGAATTGTTTTCCTTTTGATCTTTGTCATTCCCCTGCCTAGCACAGTCCCCAGCATAGTACTGAAGGCACTTCATAGGTGCTTGTCAAGTTGGGTTGTGTGAGCAGACAAAAGATGGGTCTGGGGCCTGGAGAAACCCAGGTTCTAGGCTCCTGGAGGACACCCTTTTCTTTGGGTCTCGGTATCCAACCCACTTAGGCATGACCGCCAGGTCTGAGTGTTGGGATCCCCGAATGGTCATCTCCACCTGGGATCTCCCAAGATCTCCAGGTGGCCAAGATTCTCTGAGATTCACAAGGCTCTCCAGATGGCCAAGATTCTCCAAGATTCACAAGGTTCTCCAGGTAGCCAAGATTCTCCAAGATTCACAAGGTTCTCTAAGTGGCCAAGATTCTCTAAATTTCACAAGCTTCTCCAGGTGGCCAAGATTCTCCAAGATTCACAAGGTTCTCCAGATGGCCAAGATTCTCCAAGATTCACAAGGTTCTCTAAGTGGCCAAGATTCTCTAAATTTCACAAGCTTCTCCAGGTGGCCAAGATTCTCCAAGGTTCACAAGGTTCTCCAGGTGGCCTGTGACTGGACTGCAGGGAGTCCCGTGACCTTAGACGAGAAGAATGATGGGTCTTTCTTTTCACTAACTACCTACAATTCAATCACTTAAAGCCATTATTTTGGGAACGTAGAGGACAGAACTAGGAGCAATGGGTACAGGTTTCAAAGATTTATTTGATTCAGGAGAAACTTCCCAGCCAGGAGAATTGTCCCAAAGGGGAAGGGGCTGCCCCCGGAGGTCTTGTGTGCCCCCTCCCTGAAGGTCTTCAGGTTTGCCCGCATGACCACTTGTCAGGGAGGTTATCGAGGGAATTTTCCAGCATCGGTTGCATTCGATGCCTCTAAGTCTCTTCACCTCAGACATTTTGTTCTTTCTTCTTTCCATATTTAGGTCTGTAGGGTTTAGGGGGGAAACAGTCTTTTTTTAGGCTATCAAGGAAGAAGCCACAATTGTAGGGTGGTCAGAGCATTGGGCTGGACCTCAAGGGACCCAACCTTGGGTCATCCAGCCGTCCTCTGTGGGCCCAGTTTCCCCACCAGTCGAATGAGGAAGTGGATGTAGTCACGAAGGCGCCTCTTGGCTGTTTTCTCTCTCTTTTTTTAAAGGCCCAGGCCAAACCCAAATGACCAGGAAGAGGACGCCACCTTGTATTTCTGGCGCTTCGGACCCTGGGGAGTCACCGTAGAGGCGAGAGGACCATCTCCGGACTAGCTTCTGGGGAAAGGGATCACCTTGTCATCTCTGCTCGTCAGGATCCCGGCTTGGAGCCGGCTCAGAAAGCCGCTGGAAGGATAAATATTTCCGTTTCCTTGGGAGAGCGAATACGTGGGTCTGTCAGCCCAAGTTCAATATTAGCCGAGCTGGGTAAATAGCGCCTGTTCCTCTCCGGTTTCCTTTAGCGGGAGCCCGGCTTGAGCCGGAGCCAGTCATTTTCTCTAATCAAGCAGAATTCCAGGTGTTGGGGAAATTAAATTCTCAAGGCTTACGGCGTATTTCCCAAGTAAAACCTAGTGGCGACCGGAGACTTCTGTGATCAGTTCAGGTAGGTCTCGGATTTCTCGCCGGCCGGGCCATCCTGCCTGGCTGCTCTGATCTCTGGCTTTAAGCTGTTTTCCAGCGGATTCCTTTCTTCTGGTAAATACAGTGTCAGGCTATTAGTGAGATTTGGAGAAGCATCCGAAATCCTGAAGGCAGCCATCTGGCCACGTGAAAGAAGGATTAGCCTTGTTCTGCTCGGCCTCAAAGGGCTGAGCTAATAGTGTCGGAGAGGCGGGGAGGGGAGGCTCTAACAAAACTTGGGCTTCGTGACAAGGCAAACTTTCTTTGAGAAAAATCTTCTCTTTTTTCCAATTATCTGTAATAACAGGGTTTTTTCCATTCATTTAAACATTTTTAAACTTCCAAATTCTCTCCCTCCTTCCTTTCCCCTCTTCCCCGAGAAGGCAGGCCGTTTGATAACGATTATCCATGTGCAGTCATGCAAAACGTATTTATGAAAGAAAACACAGCCCCGAAGGACAAAACAGACCAAGAAAAATAAAGTTTTAAAATAAAAAAGGGTGCTTTGATGGGCCTTCAGCCTCCCCCAGTTCTTTCTGTGGAGGTGGGTGGCATTTTTCTTTTCAGAGTCCTTCAGAACCGTCCTGGATCTTTGCAGGGATCAGAGCAGCTCAGTCATTCCAGGCGATCACTGTGTGCACGATTCTCCTGGTTCTGCTCACTTCGCTTTGCATCCGTTCATGCAAGTCTTCTCAGGCTCAAGAAAAGCTTCCTGAGAGCTTCAGCAGAAAGGGCCGCCCTGGCGGGGCAGCACCCCCAGGGGGTGGCGTCCTGGACTCTGCACTCTTGTCGTTTCTACCTTCGCCGTCTCCAGGGTCCCTTCTTTGCACGCACGCAGCTCCCTGTCCCGGTTTGGGCCCCTCGACATCTCTTGTCTGGACTCCTGCTTAGCATCTCTGCCGCAAGTTCCTCCCCTGCTCCGATGGGGCCTTCGCTTTGCTGTCAGATTGATTTTCTGAAACCCCGACCTTCTGTCTTAGTGTCCAAAACAGAAAAGGAGCAACGGGCAGGCAATCGGGGTTAAGTGACTTGCCCAGGGTCACACAGCTGGGAAATATCTGAGGCTGGATTTGAACCCAGGACCTTCAGACTCCAGATCTGGTGCTCCATCCACTGGGCTACCTACCTGCCCCTCAAATTGATTTAGAAAAATAAACCCCCACCTCCCTTCTTAGAATCAATACTGTGTACTGGTTCCAAGAAAGAAGAGTGGTCAGGGCTAGGCAGTGGGGGTCAAGTGACTTGTCCAGGGTCACGCAGCTGGGAAATGTCTGAGCTCGATTTAGAAAAATAAGCCCTGATCTCCCATCTTAGAATCGATACTGTGTATTGGTTCCAAGGAAGAAGAGTGGTCAGGGCTAGAATATGGAGGTTAAGTGACTTGTCCAAGGTCACCCAGCTAGGAGGTATCTGAGGCTAGATTTGAACCTGGGACCTCCCGTCTCTAGACCTGGTTTTCAGTCCACAGAGCCACCTCACCATCGCCAAGTTCTCTGGCTTTTTAAGCCCTTCTACACTCTCCGTCCCTCCCACACCCCAGGTTCTGGCTGCCCTGTCTTATTGCTTTTCCTCACACTCCACTCTCCACCTCTGTCTGCCCGGAGCGCTCTCCCTCCTTCCCTCCTTCCCTCCCTCCTTCCCTCCTTCCCTCCAGACTCAGTTTGCAGGAGACTCTTCCTGGTGTCTTTCCCTTTAGCCCCCCCACCCCACCATTGACTCTGTAGGTCACACACACACACACACACACACACACACACGCACGCACGCACACGCACACTCACACTCACACACACACTCTCACACTCACACACACACACTCACACACACACTCTCACACTCACACACACTCACACTCTCACACTCACACACACTCACACTCTCACACACTCACACTCACACACACACTCACACACACTCACACTCATACTCACACACTCACACACACTCACACTCACACACACACACACACACATACTCACACACACACTCTCTCACA
>NC_058130.1:781667007-781677007 GCF_016433145.1 Gracilinanus agilis | reverse complement strand
AGCTCTGAGATCGCCGGAGTGATTGTGCTGATGTTATCCCCATTTTACAGATGGGAAACCGAGGCAGGCCAGAGGTTAAATGACCTGCCCGGCTCGTAAATGTCTGAAGCTGGATCTGAACTCCCGGCACCCTGACTCCAAGCCCAGCGCTCTATTCACTGCATCATCCGATTATTGCAGCAAGCCTCAAATGAGATCTTTTTTTTTTTTTTAATTTTTTTTTTTAATTTTTTTTTTTAAACCCTTGTACTTCGGTGTATTGTCTCATAGGTGGAAGATTGGTAAGGGTGGGCAATGGGGGTCAAGTGACTTGCCCAGGGTCACACAGCTGGGAAGTGGCTGAGGCCGGATTTGAACCTAGGACCTCCTGTCTCTAGGCCTGACTCTCACTCCACTGAGCTACCCAGCTGCCCCCTCTCAAATGAGATCTTTTGGAGTAAACATTTCAGAGAATATGTACTTTCTTTTTCCCTCTTCTCTTTTTTATTAACTTCTTTTTTTTTTCAATTAAACATAGAGACAATTTTTTAAAATGTAATCATTTCCCCAATTCCATGTAATAACAATCTTTTACATCCATTTCCCAGAATTCTAAGATCCAAAACGTCTCCCTCTCCCTGAGATGAGAAGCAATTTGATCTGACGTATACACGCATGATCTTGCAAAATGCATTTCTACAGTGGTCATGCCTAGAGACAATTTTTTAAAATATTTGAACATTTTCATTTAATTCATTAATTTAGAATATTTTTCCATAGTTACATGATTCATGTTCTTTCCCTCCTCTCCTCCCACCCCCCCTCCTGTAGCCGACAAGCAATTCCACTGGGTGTCATTGATCAAGACCTATTTCCATATTATTGATATTTGCACTGGGGTGATCTTTTAGATCTAGATGTAGATAGATTTTAGATGTAGATAGAGTCTACATCCCCAGTCACATATTGTGATTGAACCATGTGATCAAGCAGTTGTTTTCTTCTGCGTTTCCGCTCCCACAGTTCTTTCTCTGGATGTGGACAGCTTCCTTCTCATAAGTCCCCTAGAATTGTCCTGGTTATTGCATTGCTGCTAGTACAGAAATCCATTACATTCAATTGTGCCACAGTGTATCAGTCCCTAGAGACAATTTTTGACAACTGTTTTCTGACATTTTGCCATTCAGATTCTCTCTCTCCCTGCCTCCCCCCTCCCCGAGGCAGTAATATAGGTGAGACTAGGGCTGTCATGTTCCACATTCTTCATGCTGTGACTGAAAACACACATCACACATATGATTAAAAACTCACGAAGGAGGGGCAGCTGGGTAGCTCAGTGGATTGAGAGCCAGGCCTAGAGACAGGAGGTCCTAGGTTCAAACCCGGCCTCAGACACTTCCCAGCTGTGTGACCCTGGGCAAGTCACTTGACCCCCATTGCCCACCCTTACCAATCTTCCACCTATGAGACAATACACCGAAGTACAAGGGTCAAAAAAAAACAAACTCACGAAGGAAACAAAGTCAGGGATGACCTACCTAGATCTGTAATCAGACTCCAACAGGTCCTTCTTTGGTTGTAGATAGTTGTTTTTTTTAATCATAAGCCCCTTGGGGTTATCTTGGAGCTTTGTTTTACTGGTCATAATTTAGTCCTTCATAGTTGGCCATTATATAGTATTTCTGTTTCTGTATACACTGTTCTCCTGGTTCTGTTCACTTCACTTTGCATCAGTTCATAGAGGTCTTCCCAGGTTTTTCTGAACACATCCTGTTCATCGTTTCTTCTAGGGCAATTATATTCCATTATAATCATATGCTACAACTTATTTAGCCATTCCCCAGTAGATAGACACCCCCTCAATTTTCAAATCTTTGCCACTACAAAAAGAGCTACTGAGAATATTTTTGTACAAGTAGGCTCTTTCCCCCATCTCTGATCTCTTTGGGATACAGCCCTAGTAGTGGTATTCCTGGGCCAAAAGGTATATACCCTAATTCCATATTGCTCTCCAGAATGGTTGCATTAGCTCACAGTTCCACCAACAATGCAATAGTGTCCCAATTTCCCCACATCCCATCCAACATTTATCATTTTCCTTTTTGGTCATATTATCTAATCTGATAGGTGTAAGGTGGTACCTCAGAGTTGTTTTAATTTGTATTTCTCTAATCACTAGTAATTTGGAACATTTCTTCGTATGACTACAGATAGTTTTAATTTCTTCAAATGACAACTGCTCAAAAAATATATACCTTAAAAGGATCTCATTTGGGGGGGGGATTTTCTGCCTCTTTGTTCAACAAACTTAGACACTACTGGGATAACCTTCTGGAACCCAAGTTCACCCACATATCATTAGAGGAGGAGGTGGAGATAATGCTAGGTTCTCTCAACATTTTTCAAAATACTTTCTTTGTGTGTCTGCGCTTTGAAATCTTTATTTATTTAATTAATTTAGAATGTTTTTCCATGGTTCCATGATTCATGTTCTTTCCTTCCCCTCCTCCTACCCCACTCCCATAGCCAACGAGCAGTTCTATTGGGTTTTACATGTCTCATTGATCAAGACCTATTTCCATATTATTAATACTTGCATTAGGGTGATCGCTTAGAGTCTACATCCCCAATCATATCCCCATAGACCCATGTGACCAAGCAGTTTATTTTTTGTAAAATACTTTCAAAAAGGTAATTATCAGTATTGATGAATAATAATGCTCAGTGCCCAGGCTAGCTCCTCAGATATTTGAAGTGAGCAACCATGACATTCTGTCCAATCTTCTGTTCTCCAAATTGTGTTTTCCAGTGGGTTAAAAAAAATCAATTCCACCACTAGATACCAATGTGTATGTAAAACATGGGCATACGGGGGCATCTTAGATAAACAGAATCATGAAACTATTTTCACCCTAATAAATGAAGACCATGTTCATGGTTGGACCTTGCCAATAATATAGTAAATATGATGAAATCACAAAAATTATTCTACAGATTTGGTGGTATAGCATTAAAAAATTCCTAAAGGATATTTTATAGATTTAAGCAAAAATAATAAGAAAGCTTTCTTGGAGTGATTGAAGGGCAAGAATATAAAGGACTAGAATGATGGAAAGTAGGAATGGGAAGGCTTGGTTCTTTCAGATCTCAAACTATAATACAAAACAATATTCATCAAAACTATTTGGAGGGGGGCAGCTGGGTAGCTCAGTGGACAGAGAGTCAGGCCTAGAGACGGGAGGTCCTGGGTTCAAATATGACCTCAGACACTTCCCAGCTGTGTGATCCTGGGCAAGTCACTTGACCCCCATTGCTCACCCTTACCACTCTTCCACCAAGGAGCCAATATACAGAAGTTAAGGGTTTAAAACAAAAACAAACAAACAAACAATTTGGAGGGAGCTAGATGGCTTGGTGGATAGAGAGCCCAGCCTGGAGATAATGGGGTTTTTTGGCCTGGGTTCAAACCTGGTTGCAAAAACTTTCTAGCTATGTGACCTTGGGCAAGTCATTTAACTCCAATTGCCCAGACCTTACTGTTCTTCTGCCTTGGAATCAATATTTAGTATCAATTTTAAGACAGAAGGTAAGGGTTAAAAAAAAAACAGAAACTATCTGATCCTGGATAAAAACTAGAAAATGAGTCATTGGAAGATACTAGATAATTAAGACTGAGAAATGAATGCGTTCAGCAGCCTGGAGTTCAGTCACCCCAGGAACATAAGCTTCTAAGACAGGGACTCTTCATTGGGCAAGAAATTCTGGGTAAATTAGAAAGCAGGCTGGCAAAAAATAGATTTAGACCAGCATGTTGTACTTTACAGTCTTCGTAGAAAAAGCCACATCTTTAAAAAAGAGATTCCATTAATGTTGTGTTTTTCGTAGTTAAGGAAGAACATGTAACTAAACATGGAATAGAAAAGGGAAAAAATGGACAATCTAGGGGTCATACAAAAGTAAAAAGCTTTTGGGGCAGCTGGGTAGCTCAGTGGAGTGAGAGTCAGGCCTAGAGACAGGAGGTCCTAGGTTCAAACCTGGCCTCAGCCACTTCCCAGTTGTGTGACCCTGGGCAAGTCACTTGACCCCCATTGCTCACCCTTACCACTCTTCCACCTATGAGACAATACACCGAAGTACAAGGGTTTAAAAAAAAAAAAAAAGAAATTAAAAAAAAAAAAAAAAGTAAAAAGCTTTTGTACAGATCAAATCAGTGGCTCTAGACTCAGATGTGAGACTGTAGCTCAGGAGAGAAATGAGTGCTGGATTTCTAAATCCAAGAGCCCTCTGCCTAGAGGTGAGCCTGGAATCAGAGAGCTCAGCACGAGGGTGGCAGTAGTCGGATTGCCCTCTACCTTCCTCAGACCACATTTGGAGCTTTGTGTGGCGTCTGGGGCATCACACTTAAAAAAAAAATCCCTCACCTTCTGTCTTAGAATCAATACTAAATATTGGTTCTAAGGCAGAAGAGTGATAAGGAGAAGGCAGCTAGGAAGCTTCTGAACCCAGATTTGAATCTGGGATCTCCAGTTTCTAGGCCTGGCTCTCAATCCACCGAGCCACCCAGCTGCCCCAGTGCCAGTGATTTTAATGACTATCGATATCTACTCTGTGTGTGCCTTGTATGCATCTTGTATGCATCATGTTGCCTCTCCCTTTGGACTATGAGGGGCTAAACAGGAGCATGAGATGATTTCTCAGAAGCTTTCCTAAAATCCAGGTAAAGCCTATCCATGGCATTCTCTTCATCCCCTGAAATTAGAAATCCCATCCAAAAATGGAAATAGTATCCATCCTCCATCCCCCGTGCTTGTTGATGTCAGGCTGGTTCTCCGTAATCATTGCTGCCCTTTCTAGTTTTTCATTAACCATCCCTTTAATGGCTCCTTCTGGGATTTTCCCAGTAATCAAAGGCAAGGCTAGAGTTTGCAGACTCCATCCTGGTCCCTCTTTCTAAAATCAGGCTACCATTTGCCTTTTTCAAATCTCTTGGTGCCCCTTCCGTCTTCCAGGACCCTCTGGACATGCAGACAGGGGTTTGGGAGGAGCGAGACTCTCTTTTTTTGTCAAAACCCCTATTTTAACCCTTACACTTGCCGGCATCCTGAAAGGCTCTCCTGGTAAGGAGGGATCCAACTTGTTTCTTTGGCCCCAGAGGGATGGAGAGAGGCTGATTTTTCTTCTCCAGAACAAGCATCCCCAGAGGGCTGAGTTTTCATTCTGAAAACCTTGCTCCCGGCTTAAAGCTCCTCAGAGTTAGAGTGGCTTGTTGTTGGAGATAGTGAGGGCCTTGTTTCCTACTGAAAGTGTTCAAATGGGGGCTGAATAGCCCTCTGGGTCCCCGTAGGGGCCCAAGGAGAGATTGGACTGTCTAACCCCTGCCGTCTCTCCCAGATCTGAGACCCTACTCTTTTTTTCTCCCCCACTGAATCTAAGAGCTCCCTTTGGCGGGGCAAGGCAACGGGCTAGAGGATGAGCCCAGAGAAGCCCACTGAGATGAAACTCCTCCTGGGAGCCAGGCTGGGAGTCATGCCCGGGAGTTCAAAGATGCCCTTGATAAAAGCAGCTGGCGGCCTTTCCCGGGCTGCCTTTGAACTATCTGAAATCACGTTCCGATTTCTTTTCCTCTGCTCGCTTGGAAGCCTCCTGGCTATTTAGCTCTGAAGAAATGCAGGCTATATCTGGGACACCGTCCTGGGAATGGGCCTCTGCTACTACATAGGGTCAGCGTCAGGATCATTAGGATTGCTAGAGGGAGGAAGGGTCGGAGTCGGAATGGATGGAGGTGGTGGAAGGGCGCGATGAAGCGCCTCTCCTTGGGGGATCCCTGGGCACCTTCTGGAGGTCTCAACTTTCAGTGCCTTCTTTCTTTTCTTTTTAAACCCTTAACTTCTGTGTATTGGCTCCTAGGCAGAAGAGTGGTAAGGGTGGGCAATGGGGGTCAAGTGACTTGCCCAGGGACACACAGCTGGGAAGTGTCTGAGGCCGGATTTGAACCCAGGACCTCCCGTCTCTAGGCCTGACTCTCAATCCACTGAGCTACTCAGCTGCCCCAGTACCTTATTTCTTGAGCACAGCCAGAGTGCTGATAGGGTGGGGTCTTTGATTTGTTTTCTTTTTTATAATTATTTCCCATTTTAATTTTATTTTTCAATTTCCACCCATGGTTGTCTCCCTCCCCTCTTCCCTTCCCCCTCCCAGAGTTGACAAGCAATTCCACTGGGTTATATATGGATTATCACTCAAAGCCCATTTCCATATCGATTTGGTATTTTTTTTAATTACACTCCCTGGACCAGAATGAGTATGCTCAGTTGCTGATGGATAAGATGGCTTCGGGTATGTGCAGTAGCCAGGGATGCTGCCCCCCTTCCCTTGAAGCCACTCTGGGGTTGGGGAGTAGGAAGGAGGAGGGCAGGGAAGCTGGGAGGGAGATGGGAAATGAGCCAGGCTTCCATGAGGGAAGATAGATGGAGGCTTGGCAGCTTCCTGAGAGGGGACGTAGGCAGACGGTGGCACCTCCACAAGGGGAAGGGCCCAGGGCCTGATGGAGAGAAGGTTCGTAATAAATGTTTGTGGGTTGTTTGACAGTCACAGCTTCTCAGAGGGCAAAGGGGCCGTGAAGTTAATTTAACCCACCTTCTGCCTAGTCACTAATCTCCCATATGCTTATCTCCAGTAAAGACACGGCCAGCGTTTGCTCAAAGACCTCCGCAGACAGGATGATTATTATCCTCTATTTACAGATGAGAGAAACTAAGTTTCAGAGGAATTAAGTGACTTAGTGTTGCTTAGCTTCTTCATTCAGGATTAGGTTCTGCTCAAGAACAGACCTGAATCGTCACATCATGCTCATTCATCCATCACCAAAGATTGTGTGGCTGCTTGTCGGCAATGTTGTGGGGAGGATTGGGGAGGGAGAGATGTGGATTGGACTTGATGACCATTGGGGTCCTTTCTAGCCCCGAGACTGCATGATTCTGTGATTTTCTTTTCTCTAGGAGTGAATTTTCCCCACCCCTTGCCCTGGTGCCAGTATCAGTCATTGGCACATAATAGCCTCTTCTGAGAAGGGGACATGGGATTTGTGAATTTGTCAGTCAGTAAACATTTATGCACTAAGCCCTGGAATAACAGAATACTGCCAGTGTTAGGAATCTTAGAGAATATGTAATTTTCACTCTCCTACACCTGTTTTTACAGATAAGGAAACCAAGGTGCATAGAGGTGAAATTTCTTGACTACTATTACACAGCTTATAAGTTGCAGAGCTAAACCTGAGATCAGGGCTTTTGATTCCAAATTCAATTGATTATCTCTACTATGTCATGAAGCTTCCATTATTTGAAAAAAAAATGTATTTGCACTCCCAATTCCTTGTTTTCTCTTTCATTTCTTTGGTTAGACTTACCACCATGGAATGGTGTTTTTTCTGTTCTGCCATTTATTTCTGTTATGAAGACCATAAATTCTGCTTTCAAAATTTTTATTTCTCTTTAAAACCATTCAAGAACTTCATGCTGGGATTCCATGCTCTCTTAGGAATCTGTGGGGTACTTGGTCTCATTAGACATTGACTCATTTCCCTTTATCAGTCTCACAATATTTATTCATAGATATTTGGACTCTTTTTACCTGATGCAAATGCCATATTCCCTTCTGTTGTTAATATCATCCCTGTTGACTTTTCTGCTTATGCTGAGTTTTCTTCCTCTTGAGATTATTGTATTTCCAGCCTTCTATCCTTATTTTTCGCTGTTGCTCACATTCTGACTCTTTCCCTTTTGATGGTGGTTTCTCTGGGAGCTGGACCTAAAAGCTGTTTCCGCCTCCTTCTAAGTTTGTAAATTCACGTTTCATTGCTCTCCAACTCAGTCCCAGATGACTTCTGGAGTGCAGAACTGGCCCCAATTGGTTCCTTGCTTTAGGTTCATGTGTTGCAGTAGGAAGCCACACATATGCTCACATTCCACCTTAGTTCTTTAGCTGAGTAGGGTTATAGGACAGAATGCTGCCACGATGCAGTCTTAATCAGAGAAAACTTCTACTCTGGGGTTTTCTGAACCAAAGTGGGTGACAGTCCAGAGATCTGAAAGCTCCAAGATCCTACCTAGAGCTGTGGATGTCCAAGGGTAGGAGGTGCTGAGCTGGTACATTAAGGGTTAAGGATCAGCCTTCTCTGCTGTTGGTTCATTGGTTTCTTGTCTCCTTAGTGTTATTAATATCCTAGACTGTGGAGGTGGCTGAAATTGGATTTTCTCCCGCACATCATTCCTACTTGGGAGAGGTTTGAGAAGTTATAAGAATCGGGGAAAATGTCTAGTCTTTTCTCTTATTCACATGCAACCCAGAAGCCCCTTGAACTGACCTTTGAAGGGATTTGGGGGGTTTAGGTGACCAAGGGGAAGAGGGAGAGCATCCAGATGGGGAGGGCAGCCCGAGCAAAGGCACATAGGTGGTAGATGAAATGGAATCTGCAGGAAACAGAAAGTAGAGGCTAGTTTAGTTGAGTCACGTATGTATCCTAGACCTGGAAGGGGCAGCTTCTGCCAGATTGTGAGAAGAGGAATGTTTATATTGTCCTAGAGAAAATGGGGAGCTGTGAAAGCCACCTTCTCACAAGAGTCTCAAGGGCTGAAAACCTGGACCCTGAGGCTGAGCCTCAGCAATGCTTCGGGGGGCCAGGGCATAGATAACAGACACACTGCCCATCACTGGGTCTGCATTCGAAGCCTTTCTGTCTTGGCAGGCCCTGCCAGAGACCTCTGTGGGCTGGCACAGCCTTTAGCAGCCCCAGGGAGTCTCCTCCATACCTCCCTAGTGGGAGGATGCCAGCAGAGGCAGTCGGGGTGGTTTTCCTGTATAAAGTGAAAAGTGGCAATTAGGCCTAAAACCCATCTTTGGCAGGTTCTTCTCCTCCCGGCAGCCCCATACCCACACAGGTGCACACAATCATTATTTGATTGGGCCTCCATTAGCTAATTAACAGAAAGCCTCAGGAAGTCCTTAGTCTTTGCTACAACCTTTTCATCTCCATAAATTGCTGGTGAGCTCAGCTCACTCCATCTCGCCATTAATCCCCGGGCTCCCCACTCTAGCCTGGCTCCATGGTGATTTACAGGGAATAGGGAGCTCTCAGAGAAGTTCCTGCCAGATGCTAAGCAATTATCGTGGGGTGGGGATGGAGGGGGAGGACTGGGGACTCATCTGTCCTGTCCCTCGGGGGCTTCTGTGCCCAGGGATGCGGGTGGAGGCTCTTGGAAGCTGGGGGATCCGAGACCAAGAGCTACAGTACTGGGTTGATGATGGAGAGGGCCTTGGGGCTCTGCTCGTCCATCCCGAGGAAGGGAGGATGGGGAGGGCTTAAGTTCAGTGGAGCCATGGCATGTCAGAGCGGGGAGCGAGCTTAGAACGAGGCAGGTCCTAGCACAGCGCCAGCATCTTCTAGCCTCGGTGTCTCAGACAAGAAGGAAAGCCAGTGCTTCCCCATCGCCTCACAGATGTTCCACTCGTGCTGAAAGGGGACTGAATGCAAGCCATTCTGGTGTGATCTTCAGGCAGATAGACCCCTCCTTCTGGAATCACTGAGTCTCAGCACAGGCAAGCCTGTCCCCCCTCTGCATCCCACTGGCAGATGTTGTCCATCCCTAGGGCTTCCGGGGGGTCCAGGCCGTCCGTGGGCAGCTCTGATTGTTAAGTTTCTCCTCACTCCAAAGAGGATTCTACAGGAAGAAGCCCAAGGCCCTGGTGACTTTGGGGAGGTCACATTCCCTAGGATGCCTCATTGTGGTCCATAGGTGACTCTGTGGTCTTCAAGGTCATAACCACAGATTTAGAGCTGGAAGGACCCTTCTAGAGGCCATCTGGTCCAATCCCCTTGTTTTACAGAGGAGGAAACTGAGCCCAGGGAGAGATCCTAGCTCTGGGAGAGGAAGGTACCTTCCTTCTCTCTTTCCTTCCTTCCTTCCTTCCTTCCTTCCTTCCTTCCTTCCTTCCTTCTTTCCTTCCTTCTTTCCTTCCTTCC
>NC_058130.1:781639382-781666891 GCF_016433145.1 Gracilinanus agilis | reverse complement strand
CCCTCTGCCCCCTGGAAGCTTTCTTCTGTCGGACCCCACGTTTCCTCCAATCCCAAGGGGTAGATTTGTTATTCCCGGTGGCCCCAAGAACTCCCCTGCCCAAGTCCTCCAAAGAGCAGCTACCTATGGCTAAGAGCAGCCTCTCCCATTGGATGAGCGATGACCACACCCACCCACATGCTGTGTGAGCACCGGGCATCTCCGGATGTTATCTCTAGTCTCCTAGGGCCGGCGATGGTCCCCGTCCTTCCTCCCAGGGCCAGCGATGGTCCCCGTCCTTCCTCCCTCCCAGGGCCAGCGATGGTCCCCGTCCTTCCTCCCTCCTTCCTCCCCGCCTCCCATCGCCCATGTCCCGCCACATCGCGCAGGTCTCCCGGTGCCGGCTTCTCGCACCCGGTCACTCCGTGTTTTCTGGTGCCTTTATTGGAATTCTCTTTGGAGGCTGGGGATCCCGAATTCACCCAGAGAATGAATGCTGGGCCCAAACATGCCTCTGCCAGCAGTTTTCATTATCTCAATAAAATGCAAAGTGCGGCAATTACATTCAAATGGAATGAATGCCGTAATTAGGGCTTCAGGAAGAAGGGAAAATATTTTGAAAGGGAAGAGTTCAACCACACTGGAAACACAAAAACCGGAGGCAGACCTTGGTCTGCCGCAGCAGCCGGCAGCGTGACTCGATGAGAAATCAAAGGGCTCCACAGCCCGAAGCCAAAGCCGGGGCTCGGGGTGCACCATGAAGGGTTTTCTTCTCTTCGAAAAGGGAAGAAGTGGCGTTGGGAGGTGGCACCATGGATAGAGTGCCAGGCCTGGAGTCTGGAAGACCCGAGTTCCAATCTGGCATCAGACACCTCTTAACTGGGTGACCCTGGGCAAGTCACTTAACCTCTAGGGCAGGCCGTTCTGCCTTTAGAGAGAAAGTAAAGCGTGTTTTTGTCTTAAAGAGAAAAGAAAGAAAAGGGGAGAAGCTGTTCTTAGCAGTCTAAGGAACACGCAGAAGCCAAGAAATCAATCCAAGCTAGGTTCTTTGAACCAGTTCAGCCAGGTAAGTGTCTTGAGTGTCTGATGATAATAATAACATTTCTTTAGTGCTTTCCAATTTGCCAGGTGCTTTACAAACATCTTCTGGTGTCTCTTCTGTATCAGCTAAATATTGGGGATACCGAGGCACAATGGAAACTACCCTTGTCCTCAAGGAGATGAGGTTCTCCATGGAGAAGTAAATGCAGAATCATTTCAAGAGCTGGAGACGGCTCTTAACTGGTATTTATGAGAAGTGGGGGCTGCTATTTTCTCCATTGGACCGACGAAGGACCTGATGCTAAGTGACTTGGCCAAGGTCACACATCCAGGAACGATCCGAGGCCAGATTGGAACTCGGGTCTTCTTGACTCCAAGCCTGGCACTCTCTGCCCTGAGCCACCCAAGCTGCCTTGTCCTAATCACTTAAGACTCGTGTAGGAGGGAGGGCTCGACCCGGGCTTTGAAGGAAGCTGGGAACAAAGAAGGGGTGCATTCTGGTCTGGCACTAGGCCCTGGGATGAGAGGTGGCCCCAACAGCGAAGGGCAGGCTTATTTGACCGGGAAGGAAAGCTCAGGAGGGGAGGAAATGGATTCAGGCTGGAAAGGTGTGTGGGAGCCAGACTGTGGGCAATTGGAAATGCCAGTCATCTCGCCAGCGCAGGTGTGCGTCCGTCCCTTCAGACAGGTAAATAAGAGGCTTACAATTTGCACGGCAAACACACTTGCCACGTGGTGCCTCCAATGCTTTCCAAGTCAAATAGATTTGATTTCTAGAGAAACTGGCAACTGAACGATGCCTCTGCGTGATCATTCTCACATTGTAGGGGACAGAACTGAATCTCAGAGGAGTTTGGTGACTTGCCCAAGGTCACACAGTAAGTAAGTGCCAGATCCAGGATTTGAACCCAGGTCTTCTGTCTCTAAACTTGAGCTCTTTCCACCACACTATGATAAAAATGAGCAGTTTTTATAGTAAGATATCTCATTTGAGCTTCACAGTCACCCTCAGGGAGTAGTACTTTTATTACCCTGTTTTACAAATTTGGAAACAGAGTCTGACCATTTTAAGTGACGTGGGAATCTTAGGTAGAATTTAAACTTGGGTCTTCCTCACTGCAAGTCCAACACTATCTACCCTGCCTTCTGGTTGTCTGCACATTTGATCCTTTAATGATACCATGGATTTTTCTAAGTATCAAAATGGTGGAACCTCAGAGAAAAACATTCTTCTTCTTGGTGGCTCCAAACTGATTTTCTTTAAGTTCAATCTGGATGTGTTCACCTCCTCCTCCCTACTTAGAAATCTATAATAGCTCCCTATTGCCCAGAAGAAAATAGAAAATCCTTCCCCCGGCATATAAGAACCTTCACCATCTGGCTCCCACCTGTCTTTCCAGTCTTATTTTGTGTCACTCAATTCCTGCATCCTTCAGTACAGCCAAACCAGCCTGATATTTGCCTTGTCTGCCCAACATCCTTTTGCACAGGTGGTGCCCAAGTCTAAAATGCACCCCCTTCCCATCCCCGTCTCCCAGAGTCCCCAGCTTCCATTCAGACCCAGCTCAGGCACCATCTCCAACATGAGGTCCCTCTCATTCTGCCCAGGGGGCGGCTCTTCCTTCCTCCCTTTTGATCTTGGTAAATTTGAGTCATTTGCCTCATTTGCTGGGACTCAGGAACTTCCTGGCACACAACCTCTGACTAGCAACTAACCTTATAGCAAACAACACCAGACTAGGAAGCAGGAGACTTGGGTTCAGTCCTTGGATTACCCATTACACATTAAAAATCCTGCTCTCATGGTCTGGAACAGTGATTCCCAAAGTGGGCGCCACTGCCCCCTGGTGGGTGCTGCAGCGATCCAGGGGAGCAGTGATAGCCACAGGTACATTTATCTTTCCTATTAATTGCTATTAAAATTTTTTAAAAATTAATTTCCAGGGGGCTCAGTAATATTTTTTTCTGGAAAGGGGGCAGAAGGCCAAAAAAGTTTGGGAACCACTGGGCTAGAAGATGCATTTCCCCCAGTTAGGATAATAGCAAAGCCTACTTTGCAGGGTTGTTGTGAAATGAGATATTTTAAAAGTGTGTCACATAGGGCCCAGCACATAGTAGGTGCTATACAATAACACAGATCCCTTTCCCTTTGCCTTCAGTGGTTTTCTGTCAGCATCTATGTCAGCCAGAGGGAAAAAATAATTCAGAGTGAAGGTGTTTAATGAAATAGCATAGTAACAAAATCGATAATAAAGCATAAACCTGGGGCACACTCTCCAGCAAATACAAACACACACTGGCAGTGCTTAGAGGGTCCACAAAGAGTACTCACATGTGACGGACACCCTGGAAGGGAGCACGTGTGGCTAGAGTGCACCAGTGCATTCCCTTGATATTGCGGTGTCTCTGGCCAGTGTTGTGTGTTACCAGTTTCTGGGCTGCATCTCTTTAGCACTCAATTTCAGGCTGCCAGGATGTCATGACTTAGAAGCCTCTCCCTGATACCAGCAAGCCGAGGGCTTTTTAGTCAGAGCCAAACCAACTAAGCAAAGTGAGGCAGAGTGCCCCCAGGCTCAAATTGAGTCTTTCTCTCCCTGACCTCTTGATCGGGGGCAGATACCCCTTTCTCAGACAATTCTTGTATTTAGGATCAGAAACTCCCCACTTTTCTCTAGCTTAGCCTGCCAATGAACTGGTCAGAAACTCAGATCAAAAACAAGATAATAGTTTTCATCCCACTCTGCTGATATTCTTGCCTTTCTTATGGATGTTGGTCAACATCAAAATCTTGTAGAATTGGCGTCGTATTTTTAGCAAGTGAAAAACTTCAGTGTCTCTCTGAGATCTATCTTTCTCTACTCAGCATAGTCAGTGTTTCATAAACGTTGTGTTGAATTGGTGAGTAATCAAATGCTACAGAGAGATGAAGGATTGACTAGACGCCATTGTCTTTTCTAGTGCCTGGTACTCTGTACACAGTAGGTGCTTCATAAATATTTGTTGTGCTTATGGTGATAGGCCAGGAGGAGGGGATGGGGTGGGTCCCTGAAGAGATTTAATCCCTCAAAAGGAGGAAGCAAACATTTATTTAAGTACCTTCTATGTGCCAGGCATTGGACTAAGCACTTCACAAATACCTCATTTGATCCTTACACCAACCCTGGGAGATAGATGCTATTATTTTACTTTACAGTTGAAGAAACTGTGGTAGACAGAGGTGAAGTGTCCTGTCCTGGGTGCCTGAGGTCACAGAGCTAATAATTGTCTGAGGCTGAATTTCAACTCGAGTCTTCTTGACTCCAGGCATGTCGCTCTATCCACTACACCACCTAGAAGCAGAGGACCTGGATTCAAATCCTGGCTTATTCACTTATTATTGATATGACTTTGAATAAGTCATTTTACTTCTGTGGTTCTCAGTTTACCCATTCGGAAGATGAGACATTGGACCAGATGACCTATAAAGCCCCTTCCAGCTCTAGATCTAGAATCCTTTGATTCTTGTCAAATTGGCAGCTGCTAAGGGAGCATGGCATAAGGACTGGCCATGGAGTCCAGAAGATCTGTGCTATGGTAGGGGCATATCTTGGACAGCTTCCTGGAGGAGGTGGCATTTGAGTTCAGCTTTCAAGGATGGGGAAAGATTCGCCAGATAAAGAGGGAGAGCACTGGTGCTCCAGGCTTTGGGTCTCCGTAGTAAATAACAGAGCCTCATGGCTCAGAAAGCCTGTTGGGCTCAGAAGGCTTATGGGAGAAGTCAGAGAAGGGTAGGAGAAGCGCAGGTTGCTTTTCAACCTGTTTTAGTTTGTTTGGAGGAATAACCCTTCATGGCTCCAGTGGAAAGCCTGCAGATGGAGCCCTTGCTTGCAGTACCAGGCTAGTCATTCCCAGAACCAAACAACGACATTCAGCATCATCCTGGCAGCCTTAGAAGAGCTGGGAAAACTCTCTCCATGTTCTTCCTGTCGGGCCAGACCTCTCTCTGCCCATGGAGTAGATACCTACTGAATTGAATTGAAATGAACTGAATTGACTTAAATTGTTCCCAGCTCAGTTTCATGAAAAATACCACTTTGGGAGAGTACTCTGGGTTGAGAGCCACAAGACCTGAGTTCGAGTTCCAACTGCATTACTTAGTAGCTATATGACTTTGGGCAAGTCATTCACCTCCTTGGGTCTCAGTTTCCTCTCCATAAAATGAAGAGGCTGAACCAGATGATCCATGAAGTCTTTCTAGTTCTAAATGCTATTAATTAATTGTTATTAGGGACTAGACCTGCTTCTTGCTGCCACCTATTGTCAGGCTGCCCACTTATTCCCTAGTCTGGCCCCAGCTGCCTCCCTCTGCAAGTGGAAGGCTGCTCAGCTGATAAGAATCCTGATCTGCAGTACCAGACTGGTGCTGGTGCTCCTGGGTTGTCATCATTCGTTCCTAGACACCGAAAGCCCCTCTCCCCACCTAGTCTTTTCCCTCCAAGTAACCTTCCCACTGACTTTTTTCTTTAACCCTTCCCTTCTGTGTTAGAATCAATACTAAGTATTGGTTCCAAGGCAGAAGAGCTTATAGTAAGGACTGGGCAATGGAGATTAAGTGACTTGCCCAGGGTCACACAGCCAGGAAGTGTTTGAGTCCAGATTTGAACCCAGGACCTATCTTGTCTTTCAGCCTGGCTCTCAATCCACTGAGCTAGCTAGTTACTCAGTCCACTGTTCCACCACCACTCCTAACCTAGTCTCATTCATCTACTTTTTTTTAACCCTTAAATTTGTCCTTTTTCCTTTTTTCCTTTTATTTATTATTAAATAGTATATAATAAATTCTTTTTTTTTTCACACCTTCCATCTTAGAATCAGTACTAAGTATTGGATCCAAGGCTGGTAAATAGTGGTAAAGGCTAGGTAGCAGGGAGTAAATGACTTGCTCAGGGTCACACAGCTAAGAAGTGTCTGAGGTCAGATTTGAACCCAGGATTTCCTGTCTTTGAGCCTGGCTCACCTAGCTGCCCCCCATTCACCTACCCTTTGAGGAATTTCAGTAGACTCATTACTTCCTAGTAATTGTAAATAGCCCCAAGGAATTACGGTCCATTCCTCCCCTGCTCAGCCCACAGGGAGCCCTGGAGGGAAAATGTTGGGCTCTGGGAATAGCAGCACCCTCCCAAGTGGGCAGCGCCCGTCTGCTGACACTCACGAATGAACTGCCCATCGGGCATTTGGGCCAGGAGAGCAGGGCAGCAGCCCAAGCTTCCTCCCTTAGTGGCCCATGGAACGAGCGAAGCGCACACTTCCTCGGCGTGATCACACATCAGCTTAACCATAGAAGGTCAGGAGGAGCAGATGTACCAGACGCTGCTTATCGCATGACTAGGCACTGGCTACCTCTGACATCCAGGATGATGGATAACGCACGGGCAGCCCAGCTCGCCGGCCGCGTCTCCTGGGTCCGTGAACAGCTAACTAGGAGGCAGGAAGCTCAGCCGGCCGAGCTGGCGCCCTGTCACCGGGCCAGAGCCACTAATGGGGAGCTTTGGACTTGGCACTCTCTTTGGAGCTTTTCCGGCCCTGGGGGGCTGTCGGGGCTGCGGACCAGAGAGAGGGGCCTCCGATGGTCCAAGGCATGGCTGTCTAAGGACTTCCCTCTCTAGACTGAGCTGGAGTCTCGACGGCATCAGGGATGAGGCAGAATTCACAGCCACTGGCCAAAGCTGGGGAAAGCTGCAGAATTCCAGAGCCGGGAGGGTCCTCGGAGGTCCAGACGGTGCCTCAGTAACCCCCCTCTGACATACCCTCAAAACCATTTTCCTTTTTACTGAAGGCCACCATTGAAGGAGAATTGATCTTTTTTTCTTTTTTTAACCCTCACCTTCTGTCTTAGAATCAATACTGTGTATGGGTTCTAAGCAGAAGAGTGGTAAAGATTAGGCAATGGAGGTTGAGTGACTTGCCCAGGGTCACACAGCTGGGAACAGAGGTCAGATGTGAACCCAGGACCTCCTTTTTCTAGACTAGGCTTTCAATCCATTGTGCCACCAAGATGTCCCCAAGTGACTTCCTTCTGAGGCACCCCATTCCATTTATAATGTCCTCTTTTTGTTTGGCCTAAATTTGCCTCTCCAAACTTTCTGCCCACTCTTCCTAGTTCTGCTCTTGTTGGCCACGAAGGACAGGTCTAATCATTTCTTCGGATGATGGAAGACATTTGCCAGGTTCTTACTCGACCTTTCTTCTCCCCAAGTTAAACATTCTCCTTTCCTTTAATTAATCCATATATGGCATGAATTCAATTCTGTATTCTTTGGCTTATTGGTAGCCTTGTAAAAATGTGGCATAGGGGCAGCTGGGTAGCTCAGTGGATTGAGAGTCAGGCCTAGAGACGGGAGGTCCTAGGTTCAAATCCAGCCTCAGACACTTCCCAGCTGTGTGACCCTGGGCAAGTCACTTGACCCCCATTGCCCACCCTTACCACTCTTCTGCCTTGGAGCCAATACACAGAAGTTAAGGGTTTTAAAAAAAAGTGGCATGTAGGACTGGACATTCTACACATGCTCTGAGGAAGGCAGAGGACGGTATGAGGATGATCGACTCCCTTGTTCTAGACCTCATTCTAACATCTCTTCATGTAGCCTAAAATCCTATTGCCCTTCCTGACTAGGGATTCACATTTAGCTTTTGGTCCACTAAGATTTCATTCTGATCAGTTGCCACCTAACCACCTTACTCCAGTCTTGTCTCCATAAGGTTGACTTTTTGAACCCTTCTAAAACTTTACATTTATCCACCATCAGATTGCATCTCATCTGACTTGGCCAATCCAGATCATTTTGAATTATGACTGCCATTCACTGGCTTTGGCTCTCCATCCCAGCTTCGCATCATCTACAAATTTGGTTAAGTATGCCATTTTGACCTTTTTCTGGGTCCCTGATAAAAATGTTAGACAGCACAGGGTCAAGCACAGATTCTTGGGATCCTCTGATGGGGGCTTCCTTCCCAATGGATACTGATACCAAGCACAGCAATGTATGCACGTGTCATCTTGACCACTGGGAAGGTGGGGAGTCTGGTGGCTGGATCCCTTGCACTCTGGAGTACTTAGCTATGCTAGAGCTAAAACAGATTGGGTGTCCCCACTAAGTCTGATGACAACTGGTGAGATGCCCCAAGAATAGAAGGTTCTCAGGGGGTTTAAAGAGGAGCCAGTTGGCCCAGATTAGAACCCTGAAACAGGTTAAAGCTTCCAGTATTGGGATGAGATGGCTTTTAGCAGCTATTGTACTTCTAGACCCAGTCTCAAAAAAAAATTGAGATTAACCTATTAATGACCATTTCTTAGGTCTGACTCTTCAACTAGTTCTGATTTCGTGTTACTGTCATCCAGACCATATTACCGTTGTTGCCATGAATAAAAGATGAAAGACTTTTCTAAATGCTAAGTCCTAAGGAAACATCAACACCACTCCCATGTTCTTAGTGTAGATTTTAACATTAATATTCAATACTCTAATTATTGTATTTAATAAGATTTATTAAAAGAAAAGGCTAGAGTAAAGGCAAGGCTCCCAGACCTTGCTTGTGGAGAAGAGAGGAAGAAGGAGGAGCTGCAGAACTTATAAAACAATAACGTGACCGTGCAAACGTAGAGGTGCAGGAGAGATTAAAGGGAATTTTGGGAAATACTAAGCGACTTGTTGGGGATGAAGTCCGAGGTTCGAAATCTCCATTTAAACATTAGTAATAACACTGCCTGAAAAGACAGTGAGATTAATTGGACACATCCATTTCTTCAGGCCAGTGCTCTGTGATGGTTGCTTCCTTTTCTAGATGTTCAGGTAACCTTCCCTTTAAAATGATCTTCTGCCCTAGAACTTTGCCAAGTAACAGCGTCCGGCTTGCTGGTCGACACTTGGCAAATGCCATTCTCTTCTCCCTTGAGAATTAGGACAAGCATATGTGCTTCTCCATTCCTGGTTCTACCTTCTACTTCTCTCTGTCCTTTCCTATCTCACTGGTGGGGGCTCAGCCATCACTTTGGCCAGCTCCTTTCAGACCCCCAAGGATGCAATACAGTTCATCTGGGCCAGGGGATTGGAGATTATCAAATGCTTTTTTTGTCTTTGTATTTTGGCTGCCCCTAGTTTCATTTCCAGTGTAAAGGTCAGTCTTTTGGGCAGAAATAACCCGAAGCAAGATGAGAATTGAGCAGCTCCTCCTTCGATCCCTGTTGTCTGTTTTCATCATCCTCTCCACACCGAGCCATCCTCTCTTTGGGCATCCTCTTTTCTCTAATTTAACAACAGCCCTTTTTATTGCCTTCAGCTGTTATTACCAGCTTTTTCTCTCCTCTTAGCTTTTTTTCCCTGGGATTTCACCCTGCTGACATTATTCTTTCAGGAGCATGCATTTGTCTCTTGTTCCCTATTTTCATCTTCTATACGTGTCATCAGGAAAAAAAAAAAAAAGCAAAATTGCCTTGTTGAGTGTCTTCTGTCTCTGCTCCCTGTTTCCCTTCTCATCAGAATTTTTTTTGCAACTTCAAAATTTCACGCTTGAGAGTTTCCCATTCCTCTTCATCTGACCCTCTGTACAGTTTTGGATCCTAGCCTCTATCAATCCTTTGAATTCTGCTCTCCCCAAATCTCTAGCGTCTTCCTCTTCTCACTCACAAACTAAAAAAGGTGGTCAGTTCCTGAGATTCCCTTCATTTCTTAACCAGTGACCAGGTACTACTCCTTGTTGGTGAAAATGAAATATAGAATTGCCTCCTTTTTGGCTCTTCTACCTAGTAAAGGATGGATTTTTAAAAAATTTTTATTTTGAACATTTTCCCATAGTTACATATTTCATGTTCTTTCCCTCTCCCCCAAACTCCTCTAACCCCCCTTAGCCGATGCACAATTCCACTGGGTTCTACATGTATAAAGGATGAAATTATGACGAAGGTAAGATAAGTGTTGAGATGTTCCTCTTTGGGCAAAGAGTGTGCAGTAGACCTCCCTGTCACTGCTGTGCCTTGTGGCAAGCTTGAGATCTGTTTTCCAGATCTCTTATCTATTTCCTCTTTCTGACCCGGTGGTCTATAGACAACTCAAATGACCAAATCATTTCTGTTTCTTCCTGTGTGTATCTCATCTTTATGCTTCCCCATTCTGGTTCCTGTATTTTGTCATATAAAAACAGACAATGTTATCCCATCTTCCCCTACCTCCCTGCTCTTGACTTTTCCTCTATATTTTGACTACAGAGTATTCTAGTCATGAACTTTTATCTTCTTGTTGCCAGTGTTACATATATCTGGTGTCAAGTTCTTTGACTTCTCACTCAATGTTCTTCTCCATTTTAACCCCTATTAGGGGGTACAGTTAGGTGGGTTGAGTGTTTTAGCATCTGACCATGCATTACATCACTGTCCCCATGTTCTTCTTGGGAATTGGGACTAGGACCCCAAACCATCTACCTTCTCTGTTTAGGCAGAGATGCTTGCTTCTGTCTTACCTTTGAATGACACACTTGCAATTTAAGACCAATTTTAAATCTATATTTATCCAACGGCTCATACTTGAATATAATCTCCTTCCACCTCTGTGATGTGTTTATATCACACCCCCCTTTGAACCTTTATTATGACCTAGAAAAGCAATTACATAAAAACACCTTAAGAGAGTGACATCATTTGATAATGTATCCAAACTGCTGTCCTCTTTGTCTAGTATGTACTTTAGTCTCAGTTTTGGGGGACCTCCATTTTAGTGATCTTTTTAATTATGTTGTTGTAGCCACCATGCATAGAATTTTCTTGGTCCTGCTTACTTCTCTTTGCTAGGGTGCATGCCATAATATTCTTTGCTTCTCTCCTTTGTTTTTCCTCTTTTTTTCCCTTGCTTCTGTTCATACCAATCTTCTCATTCATCATTTCTTAGGCAGCTGGGTGTTCTAATTCACTTATTAGCTGTGTGACCCTGGGCAAGTCACATCCCCTCCTCTTAGCATGTTTCATCTGTAAAATTAGGTAATGATAATAGCACCTGTTCCCAGAGTTGCTGTGAGAATCAAATGAGATAATCTATGTAAAACACTTTATAAAACTTAAAGAGGTATCTAACCATTGCATAACAATATTCTGGTGTATTCATATTCTATAGGATTTTTAACCATTTGTCAACTGATGAGCTTCCATTTTATTTCTGAGTGCTGATATTAATAGATCAACAAACATTGATTAAGGACTTACTGTGTTCCAAACATTGGGGTACACAGAAAGACAGAAGAGAAAAACAAAACTAAAACCCATACTGAAATCTGGATATTTTTTATCTTGGTCCTTTGTTTTCTTTCATTTTCTTGGCATATATGCCCAGGATGGACTTACTTGGTCAGAGAGCATGAACAATTTATCCATGCTTTGTACATCATTCTAAAGTGACATTCAGAATGGTTGGACCCTTTTACAACTCCACCAACGATGTATCAGTGTGCCCATCTTTCCCCAGTCCCTCTGGCACTGAGTACTTCCATCTTTTGTCACATCTGCCAGTTTTCATGGTGTAGATTGAGACCGCAGTTATTTTCATTTGCATTTCTCTTACTGCCATTGAGATAGAGCATGTTTTTAGGTGGTAATTGGTAGTTGGAATTCTTTTTTCCCCCCGATGTTAATAACTTTATTCATTTTTAATTTTTTTAAAGATACTTTACCAATTAAATATAAAAAAATTTCCACATAAGTTTTCTGAAGCTATAAGATCCAAATTGTCTCCCTCCCACTTCCCAGAGATGGTAAACAATTCAATCTGAGTTATACATGTATTATCATGCAAAACCTATTTCCATATTGTTCATTGTTGTAAGAGAATATTCCTACAAAACCCAAACCCCCAAATAACCCCCCCCAAAAAACTTGATCTGCATCCAACCTCAACAGTTCTTTCTCTGGATTTGGAGAGCACTTTGTCATCAGTCCTTCAGAGCTGTCCATGCTCTCTGCAAATTTATAATCTTAGAGATTTCCCTACAGCAGCTAGAGTTAAAGTGACTTGCCCAGGGTCCCACAGTCAATATGTGTCCAAAGTTGCCTCCAACCTAGATATTGCTAGTTTCAAAGCCAGCTCCCTTTGCTGTCTCCCTGATACTTCGGTGGTTGTTTTCTTGGGAGATCTTTTTTCCCTTCCTCTCTCTCAGCCCACAT
The DNA here is from genome assembly GCF_016433145.1 of Gracilinanus agilis. Taxonomy (NCBI): domain Eukaryota; kingdom Metazoa; phylum Chordata; class Mammalia; order Didelphimorphia; family Didelphidae; genus Gracilinanus; species Gracilinanus agilis. The sequence goes on along the minus strand of NC_058130.1, from coordinate 781,654,689 downwards.
TCCGTTTTACTTGCTCAACAACAGTTCGCACTCCCATCCTGAACACCCAGGGGCCAGATCTCACAGCACCATGCCAGACAAGCGTCAAGAGAATATCTCGATGGCTTTGCTCTAAGCCCAGGGGGCTGAGTTTTCTTCCCCACACAGCTGTCTGCTTTTCTTTCTCATTCTCAGTCCCAACAAGAAGGAAATTTAAGCAAAGTTAGATTGTGTTTTGATCAGCAGGAACAAGACCTTGGTCGAGTAATAATCCATCCATCCATCCATCCATTAAACACACACTCATTTATTAATTAACTAATTATTAAACAAATGTATGAAGTGCCTGCCTAGGCACAGTAGTACAAGATGGCGGGGATACGAAGACGAGACGTGGCTCGCCTCTGATTGTTTTGGGATGACTTTGGAAAGGCCACTTTTCCCTCTAATTCAATTTTCTATAAAATGGGGTTGGGCCAGGTAATATGAATGAGTATTTATATGGTATTTTCTGTACTTTATCTCATCTGAGCATCATACAGTCCTGTGAGGTAGCTGCCCCGACTTCTGCCTACTAACTGCCCTATCAAGAACAAGGTGTTCTTGTCTCCGGTCAAAGAGAGGTAGAGTGACTTGGCTAGGATCACACAGCAGCGAGGTGGTGGAGGTGGGGTTGAACTTGACTCTAAGCCCCCTCCCTGCCCCCTGTCCTGTTCTAACATTCTATAAGGAAGGGAGTCAAACATTTATTGTGTGTGCCAAGCACTGGACTAAGGACTCACGTCCTGAAAGGGGAGGCAACCTTCTGGAGGGAAGGTTTCAGCTCCAAGTCAGAGGGAAAGATCTCGTGATCCTTGGGGAATGGTGGCAGATGGTGGTGCCTCTTCTTTAATGTCATCTGCACTGAGCAATGGAATCTATTTCTGATGTTGAATCCTTTGACAGCACTTGGGATGCACAACCTTTCTCATCAGGGTCTTCACTAGCAGGAGCTGAAGCACCTGCAGGAATTCCCTGATTCTGTCATTTGTGCCCATTGTCTGAAAAAAGCAAGATGCATCACAACTGGGTGACCCTGGGCCAGTCACTTGACCCCCATTGCCCAGCCCTGACCACTCTTCTGCCTTGGAGCCAATACACAGTGTTGATCCTAAGATGGAAAGTAAAAGTTTCAAAATTTGTTTTAAATAAAATGTATAATTAGAAATCTTAAACCCTTGGACTACATCTCCCAGCATCCCTTTCTTCCTTCATCCCCACCTTGCGTGTTTACATTGTTTGTATATAGTTGGTGTAACTCCTCCTCTTGCTTGCTCTTTTCCTGTGTGGGTAGCTGAGTTAGCTTCCTTTTTACTTTCCTCTTACTTCAAATTATTATTAATAAGTCTATTCGATAAAATACTTGGAGTATTTGGATAATAATTTTTAATCTCACCATTGATAACAAATAAAAAAGAGAGATACAGAGGGCTGGGCTTTCATTGGGGTGAATTAAAAGTAGGCTTTTGGGCCCATCCGATCTTCCTAAGAATCCCAGTGTCTGGGGTGTCCAGGGTCGGCCTGAAGACCTCCAGGGATGGGAGCTTCCCTCCTCTCCAGGTGGCTCAGTCCATCCACTACGGCTCAGAATTTCCCCCAACATCTTTTTTTTTTTTTTTAACCCTTGTACTTCGGTGCATTGTCTCATAGGTGGAAGATTGGTAAGGGTGGGCAATGGGGGTCAAGTGACTTGCCCAGGGTCACACAGCTGGGAAGTGTCTGAGGCCGGATTTGAAACTAGGACCTTCCATCTCTAGGCCTGACTCTCACTCCACTGAGCTACCCAGCTGCCCCCCCCCAACATCTTTTGCAGATGTCCTTCTCTAGGGCTCCTAGCTGGATCCACATTGCAGCCTGCTCACACTCACCCCATGCCTCTCCCAAGCTCTCCAGGGGACAGTCATTTTCTTCTTCTTTTTAAAAATCGTCCCTTCCATCTTAGAATCAATAAGAGTGGTAAGGTAACAGGGGGTTAAGTGACTTGCCCAGGGTCACACAACTGGGAAGCGTCAGAGGCCACATTTGAACCCAGGACCTCCCATCTCTAGGCCTGGCTTTATCCACTAGCCCCAGCTGCCCTTGTTGGTTCTTAGTAAATGATTAGATTCAATGCCTCAGAGTCATCCGATGACGTGGAATTGGAGTTAAAGAGATGGGCCTTCATTTCCTGAAGAATTCATGGCTTTAACTTTAATTTGGCTTCTCTGGAGGCAGCCCAGCTTGTTCCCCTCTCTCCTTCTATTGGAGTCCTTCACATCCTTGAAGCCAGCTCTTCATGCCCCCCCTGAGCCTTCTCTACTTCAGGCTGAATATTCCCAGGGTTCAACCTCAGTGAGTGCAGACTGCAGGTCCTCCGCCATCCTGGCTGCCTTCCCTTTCTAAATACTCTCCATCTTTCCTACGGCCTTCCTGGGATGTGGCATCCAGAACAAGACTGGCAAAGTAGGATGGGATCAGTGTTGCCTTTTGTCTTCATGATGTGACTACATGAAGGAGAGGGCAGGTCCTGGAAAGGAGCTAGGGAGCCTTGAAGGAAGGGTGTTCCAGGCATGGTTGTCTGTACAAAGGTATGGAGGGGGGAGATGGCGTATCTAGTGGGAGGAACAGTAAGGTGACTGGAACATAGGATGTGAGGGTGAGTCATGTCCTAGAAGCCTTGAAGGTCTGGCTGGAGCTGCATCATCACCGTCTGCTGCTGGCCATCCACCCTCTGCTCCAAGATATCTAGACTCTTCTGATTGTCAGGACGGATGTTTTTCCTTACGTCAGGCTTTAATCTTCTCAGTGCTCCCAGTGCTGCCCCTGGGGCCAAGCTGAAGGAGTCCGATCCCTCCTCCCCGTGACAGCTTGTCAAGGACTTGGAGATGGTGCTTATGGATCCCCTGAGTCTTCTCTTCTCCAGCTTGTAAAGAAATCCCACTTCCATTAGACTTGCAGGCAGGCCTTGTCTTAGAACCCTCTTGGGATGTTTGATTTTCTCCTCTGATAGCTCTCCAGCTCCTTCCCTCCTCTTCTCGCTCCTCAAGAAGCCCTTGCAGGAGCTGAGCCAGATCGACCTGGTGAAGCCCTGGTGTCCCCCACACTCTCTCAGGCCCATCCACTCTGACATCTCTCTGTCTGGTTCTAATCTGGTCATCCCGCCTCTCCGGCTACCTCACTCCCTAATCCTTCCACCCCTCTGTCCTCTCCCAGGCCATCCATCAGCCCTGCCTTGCCTTCCCTTCTCGGTGTTGACCCCTTGGTGATCAGGCTCCAGTCTGCTCTGCCTCCCGTGTCCCTGAGCCCCTCGGCCCATCACCCGTCATGCCTTCCCAAGCCCCAACCTTGGATCACACCCACAGTCTGCTGGTTTGCTCCTATTCACATGCTGCTAAATGGGGCTGGAGGAAATCACAAAAGTGAGCCGATGGGTCCACTTTGGATCTGTTACATAATCTCGATGGGGCCCTCCCAGCAGCCTTTGACACCTCCCTAAGCGATTTCCAATTCCCCACAGCATCTATTCTGAATCTCTCTCCTCAAGCTCCCGTATCTCTCCTTTGCCCCATTCTCTCAGCTAAAGACCTAGATTTTGACTTCATTGGCAGAATGAAGGCCATCCACTGAGAGCTCCCTCTCCTTCCCTTTTCCTCATCTCATGCCAGTCAGCCATCACAGCCCACACTCTCTTCCTTCACCCTCGTCTAAAGTGCTGAGGTGGCCCTTCTCCTTGTCCAACCCCACCTTCCTCCATGCCCCTTTGCTTCCATTTCATCCCATCTCTTCCCCAGATTGCCCTCTATCATCCCTGCTCCCTTTTATCCTCAGCCTCTCCTATCTATTGGTGGTTTCCCGATGACCTAGAAACACACCCGGGGAAAAACCCTCCCTTGATCCGACCATCTCTGGCAGTTAACGCCCTAGATCTCTTCTTCCTTTCACTACAATCGATACCTCCATTTCCTCTCCTCCCACTCCCTTCTTCACTCTCTGCAGCCTGCCTTCTGGCCTCCTCACTCCACTGAAAGCACTCTTCCCAAAGCTACCAGCACTCTTTTCATCGCCTGACCCAATGGCCTTTTCTCAGCTCTCATCCTTCTTGACCTTTCTCAAGAACTCGACACCATCGAGCCCCTTTTCTCCTGAATAGCCTCTCCTCCCGAGATTACTGAGACTCTGGCTCCCCTGCTTCTCCTCTTCTCTGTCGGTCTACCTTCCTTGCCTCTCTCCTCAGACCGATTTTCATCCTCATCCCCCAAGGCTCTGTCCTAGGAACCCTTCTCTTCTCCCTCTGTACCCTTCCACAGAGCTGACAATTATCATCTCCATGCAGACCTGTGGGAAGCCAATAAGAGAATAGATAAAAATCTGAGACTCCTCTTTTGACCCCTTTTGTGATCCTTGTGATTTCTTGTTGAAAAGTACTGTGGCCTTATTGAAAAGCTTTAAGTTCCTAGCAAACCTGAATTTAAAGGGTTAACACTGTTCCCCTTTGACCAGGAATGCTGCTGCCTGGTATAGCCAAGGCCAAAATCTTAGCAGGGGCAATTCGACCCTGAGAGGGATACTCCCCAACTTGGCTTCCTGATAAGAACCCAGACAAAATTCAGCCTTGGCCTTGGTCTATTCTGAAGCCAATGTTTTGTGTTTTGATATGACATAATTTGTAACTTCTGCGCATCTGCAAAGTGTTTTTTTTGGGGGGGGGGTTATTTTGTGTGAAATGAGTCTTGAAATCTATATATAATAAACTCCATGCTCCTGGAGCCAGAGCTGGAAGCATGAGGTAAAAGACAACTCCCTTGTCTTGGCCCTTATTTCCTTATCAACTAAACTGTCCTTATCAGATTATTAGAGATGATAAAGAGATCTCAACACAGACCCATTTATCTTGCCCCTCTCTCCTGAGCTGTAGCCTCATATCCCCATCTGCCTGTTAGGCATCCCAAGCTAGGCATCCAGTCCCTGTTGGGCATCCCAAGCTAGGCGTCCAGTCATCATCTTAAATTCAACATGGCCAAAAGGGAACTCATTCTCATTCTCGTGACTCCAGTCCCCCGCCTCTTACTGAATTCTCCATTCCTGCCAAAGGCACCACCTTGCATAGATATACGTAGCTGGGTAAATAGGAGGAAAGGGAGGTGGAGACTGAAGTCTGCTTGGGGTTTAATGACTTGCCCAGGATCATACAGCCACTGAGCTGGATTGCTTGTGTTCTGTCCATGGACAGATCTGGCCCCTTTTTAATCATTCCTTCCCATTCTACATGCCCCACCCTTATCCTAATGGAAGAACCAGAGACTACCAAGTATTCCCACTTTGTCATCCCTTGTGAGTAAGAGGTGAGGGAAGAATCAAACCCCAAATGGGGTCATGGAAAGTTGGACATGACTGGAAAAACTACTAAATGAGCAACAAAAACTCTCGGGGAGCCCCCGGTGAACAGGGAAGATGCCATGCCAACAACTATGGACAAACAGCAGAAGGCCAAGAAAAAATGAAAAATCTTAGAGGGAGGGTGTTAGCATGAAGGGGGACTTGAAAAGGCTTCTCAAAGGAGCTGGGTTTGAGCACAGCCTTGAAGGAAGACCCATTGCTGCTTAGCCATAGCCCCAGGATCTTGGACTTGGAGGTCTGACTTCTTGCACCCCAGTAAAAAGCTGGCCACTTGGAGAGTCATGTGAGATAAGGGTGGAAAGCTGGGTCAGCGGAATTATGGTGGGCCTTGAGTGCCAGGCAGAGAAGTTTAGATATGAGGCCAAGACATGGGAAACGCATAGGATTAACAGCTAGAAAGCACCGTAGAGGTCATGCGGTCCAGTTCTCTTGTTTTTTACGGAAGAGGAAACTGAAGCATTTCCCAGGTAGCATGCTACATTTATAGTGGAATGTAGGCTGCTCGAAGGAAGAAAATGTTCCATTTTGGATCTTTGGATCTATCCCCAGCGCTAAGCATAATATTTCACTGGCTTCATAATGAATGCTTGCCATTGCATTGAAGTTTTGTATCTTTAAACTTATTTTATTCGTGCCTTCATTTGTGGTTTTCTTGGCAGAGATCCTGGAGTGGTTTGCCATTTCCTTCTCCAGCTCATTTTACTGATGAGGACACTGAGGCAAACAGGTGACCTACCCAGCGTCATACAGCTAGAGAGTGTCTGTGGTCAGCTTTGAATCTGGGTCTTCCTAGCTCCAGACCTGGCACTCCGTTCAGTGCAATGCCACCTGAATTAAATTAGGGAGGCAATATGAAATGAGCATTGGATTTGCAGATCAAGAACCCGGGTTCGAATCTAAGCTCTGTCATAATGTGGCCTTGGGTAAATCATTTAACCTCTCTGAGGTTCTTTTTAGGGTTAGTTTGGAAAGAATATTGGATTGGGTTCACTTGCTCTGGATGAGTCATTTAATGTTTTGGGGCTAAAAAGAAAGGGTTAGAAGACCCGATAACCCCACAGAGGCCCCTTTCAGTTCTTAATCTGTGATCTTTTTTTTTTAATTATTTTTTTTAACACTTAACTTCTGTGTATTGGCTCTTAGGTGGAAGAGTGGTAAGGGTGGGCCATGGGGGTCAAGTGACTTGCCCAGGGTCACACAGCCGGGAAGTGTCTGAGGCCAGCTTTGAACCTATTGGCTCTTAGGTGGAAGAGTGGTAAGGGTGGGCGATGGGGGTCACGTGACTTGCCCAGGGTCACACAGCTGGGAAGTGTCAGAGGCCAGATTTGAACCCAGGACCTCCGGTCTGTAGACCTGACTCTCCATCCACTGAGCTACCCAGCTGCCCCTTTAATCTGTGATCTTATGAGTGAGTCGGTTTAGAAAATTACATAAATAGCATTTGGACCCACTTCCTCTATCTCCAAATCCAGCTTTCTCCCCAGGGCTCCCTGCTTTTATTTGTTTCTCTTAAGAGCCTTTCCTTTTGGTGTCCGTTTTCTTTCAAAGACTGGTAATTGGAAGGGGCTTCCATGGCCAATTTCTTTTGTAAACCCAAATCTTAATGGTGTGTGGTGTGTCCTTAATGTCTGGTTTGGGTAATCAAACTCTGAATTATTAAAGACAGATTTCGGCAGCAGAGAAGTATCTGGGATGATAATTAGATCTAAGTACTTAATTACTTGGATTCACAGCAAGTGAAATTATGATTTATTCGGCTTATAAAATTCACAGTTTAAAATGAGTCTTGCCTTTCGTGGAAGAAAGTCTCAACATGGTAATTGCTAAGCCCTGGGGTTAGCCACACGCCCCGTGTCGGGGGTTTGTGCAGAAAGGAGGCCGGCTCCCATTTGGGGTGCTGCTAGGATGCCCTTCCTACCCTGATTCTGGCACCACCGAGACCCCCTCATCGTTCCCCAGAGGAGGCTCCGCTCTTTCTGCTCTCCTCTTCCAAGTTAAAATCATAGTTTTAGAACTGGAAGGACATTTAGAGTTTGCCTAGTGCAGCTCTTTTGTGGTGGGAGACGTGGAGGATTAGAGAGAAGGGATGGACCCAGGATCCTACAAGTAGTCTGTTTCAGAGGTAGGAAGGACTGGAACCCACACTTCCTGCTTCTCTTGCCTTTCTTGCTGTCAGCCTTACAGTGAAATAGAAAGGAGAGCTTTTTAGTCCCAATATAGAGGCCAGAGCCCAGGACCACCTTGGTGGCATAGTGGATAGAGCATTGGGCTTTGGATGAGGAATATTCATCTTCCTGAGTTCAAATCTGGCCTCACTTACTAGCTGTGTGAGCCTGAGAAAGCCCCTTCACCAGATTTGTCTCAGTTTCCTCATCTGTAAAATGAGCTAGAGAAGGAAATAGCCAACCACTCTGGTATCTTAGCTGTGTGACTCTGGGCAAGTCACTTTCCCATCTACCTCAGTTTCCTCATCTGTAAAGTTAGCTGGAGAAGGAAATAGCCAACCGCTTTGGTATCTTAGCTGTGTGACTCTGGGCAAGTCACTTTCCCCATCTACCTCAGTTTCCTCATCTGTAAAATGAACTGGAGAAGGAAATAGCCAACCACTCCTGTATCTTAGCTATGTGAGCCTGGGAAATTCCTTTCATCAGATTTGCCTCAATTTCCTCATCTGTAAAATGAGCTGGGGAAGGACACCCCAGATGGAGTCACAAAATGTTGGGCATGACTGGAAGAGGTGAGAGGGGCCCCTCTCTCTCCTGTAGAGGTAGTGGGGGACAAGGGAGCCTTTTTCCTGCAGGTGTGCAAGTGCTAGAAGCAGCCCTCCCTCCTGTGTGTTCGCTGCCAGGGTCTGACTATTCAGGAAGAGGTGACTGATGGGCTCTTCCACCAACACTGGCAGCCAAATTCCCGCACTGAGAGCACGGCCAGTGTGTGGACCACTAGTGGGGACACAGATGTGTTCTTCCCTTAAATCAGTAAATTAGTCTTGCTTTGGTTGAAGGCCCAATAATGATGAGGCAATTTTATGGCTCGTGAATCACGGACGAGAATGTTTGGGTTCGAGAACTGTCTGTCTCTGGCCGGCTGGCCCCTCGCCATCCAGACGTGGTCCCTTTGGGACTCTCACTTGGAGCTGGCCTCCCAGGAACTGCCCAGGGTCGAGGGGGAGGCTCCCAGCCTCAGGGGGCAAAGCCAGGCATGGATGGTTTCCCTTCTTCTGGGGTCTCTCCTCTTGAAGCCTGGCAAATGGGAGAACCAAGCCTTGATCTGAGGCAGGGAGAGGGCTGGATTGGGTTCTCCATTTCCCAAGGCTAGTGTAGAAAAACTCTCCAAAGTAACGCATGGAAAATGCATGGATCAAATTCACTGCCCTGTTTCTCATCCTCTCCTTGGTTGTCCTTCCCACCCTCCCCCCTGCCTCTTCCCTGGCCTTCCCCCTGGATAGAGCAGGACCAGGGAGGTCGCTCTTAGCAGCAGTGAGAGACCGAGTCTTCAAGGAAGCCTTTCTCCTGGAGCAGGAGGAGCAGTCATGATCTCAGACGAAGCAAAAGCAAAAATAGTGTTTACTGTTGTTGTTCAGCCATGTCTGACTCTTCATGAGCCCATTTGGGGTTTTCTTGGCAAAGATACTGGAGTGGTTGGACATTTCCTTCTCCAGCTCACTTTATAGATGAGGAAATGGAGGCAAACAGGGTTAAGTGACTTGCCCAGGGTCACACAGCTGGTAAAAATCAGGCCACATTTGGAGTTGGGTCTTTCTGACTCCAGGTCCAGTATTTTATCTACTACACCGCCAAGCTGCCCCTAAAAGCAAAAATAAATACAATTAAAAAAGATAACCAATGACTCAGACACTTCCTCACTGTGTGACCCTGGGCAAGTCACTTGACCCCCATTGCCTAGCCCTTCCCACTCTTCTGCCTTGGAACCATACACAGTATTGATTCTAAGATGGAAGGGAAGGATTTAAAGAAAAAACACACAAAAAAATACAACTTAAAAAGATAACCAGGGAACCTTCATTTTGATAAAAAATGCCATAGAAAATGAAAATGCTAACCAGGGCAGGTAGATGGCTCAGTGGCTAGCGTCAGGCCTGGAGATGGGAGATCTTGGGTTCAAATCTCTCCTCAGACATTTCCCAACTGTGTGACTCTGGATAAGTCCCTCAACCCCCATTGCCTAGCCCTTTCCACTCTTCTGCCTTGGAAATATTCCTCAGGAAATATTTTGTATTGATTCCAAGACAGAAGGTAAAGGTTTAAAAAAATGCTATCAAAAACTTTTTACACAGCTGTGTGACCCTGGGCAAGTCACTTGACCCCCATTGCCTACCCTTACCACTCTTCCACTTATAAGTCAAAACACAGAAGTTAAGGGTTTAAAATAAATAAATAAATAAATAAATAAAAAACAAACTTTTTACAGCAAGTTTCTCTGATAAAGAAAGACTTCTTTTCTCAACTACACAGAGAACAGAGTCAGACTTATAAAAATGTGAGCCATTCCCCAGGTTAGTTCAGGGATATGAACAGTTTTCAGAAGAAATCAGAGCTATCAACAGTCATGTGAAGAAATGCTCTAAATCACTATTAATGAGAGAAATGCAAATGAAATCAACCCTGAGAACCACCTCACCCCTCCCAGAATGAGAAATGCTGGAGGGGAAGAGGGAAAGTAGAGACACTTATGCACTATTGGTGGATCTGGGAATGAGTCCAACCATTCTGGTGGGTAATTTGAAACTATGCCCAAAGGGCAATAAATTTTTGTACAATCCCTTTGACCCACTAGTAGGGGCTGTATCATACCTTGATAACATGACTGGGTCTGTATCCCAAGGAGAGGGAAGAAAAGGGAAAAGGACCCTTACGTACAGAAATGTTTACTGCAGCTCTTTTTGTGGGGGCACAGATTTCAAAACTGAAGGCATGGCTGCCCATCTTTTGGGGAATGGCTGAGGCAGCTGTGGCACGGGATTGTGACTGAGTACTGTTGCACTATAAGAAGTGAAGAGCAGGATGGTTTTAGCAGAACTTGGGAAGACTTGTATGAACTGATGCAGAGTGAAGTAGCAGAACCAGGAAAACAATGTATACAGTAACAGCAATATTGTACAACAATCCGTCGCAAATGACTTAGTTATTCTCAGCAAGACAATGATCCAGGATGATTCTGAAGACCTTAGGAGGAAAAATGCCATCCACCTCTAGAGGAGAACTGTTACTGTAAGATTAAAAATTAATATCCAAATACTCCAAGTATATTTTTAAAATAACTTGAAGTAAAGGGAAATAAAAAGCTAGAGGAAAAAGGGAACTAACCCAGCCGCAGTCGCAAGAGAAGAGAAGGAGAGGGCAGGGTTACAGCAAACTTATTTATAATACGTAAGGATGCTACATGAATGAAAGGGAAAGGATTCTGGGAGATGAAGTCCAAGGGCTCAAGATTTCTAATTACATGGTACACTTTGAATGGAAAATGAAGGGTATTTTTCTTATTTTCTTTGGTGATTTGGCTCCTATGGAAATATGTTTTGCATGATTTCGCACATCTGATTAATATCTTATTGTTTGCCTCTTCAGTGAGGGAGGGAGGAAGAGAATTTGAAACTCAAAAACATTTTTAAAGGTTGTTGAAAATATAATAAATATATATTTTTTTTCCAAAAGAAGCCCATCTCCTTAGACCACTAACCCTTTCACCAACACTTCAGCTATGCAATCCACTCACCAGACCTTTATGAAACACCTACTGTGTGCCCAGTACAGTGTAAGAATCTGGGAAAATACAGACCCAAATAAACCTGTCCCTGCCTTCAGGGGCATAAACTCTACTGGATGGATCCAACATGAACACAGATAAGTTAATATAAGATAATTTTGGGAGGGAGAGACAGACGGCAACTAGGACCATCAGGAATGGGGGAGGTTGGAGAGACAAGGCTTAAAGGAAGAGAAGGATGCATAGAGTCAAGCATGAAGAGGAAGTGGGTTATAGGGAGAGAGGTGGCCAGTGGCTCAGTGGATAGAGCACTGGACCTGGGGCCAAATCTGGCTTCAGATACTTACTAGCTGTAAAACCCTGGGCAAGTCCCTTAACCCCTGTTTGCCTCAGTTTCTTTAACTGTAAAATGGGGATAATAATAGCACCTACCTCCTAGGGTTGTTGTGACTTTCAAATGAGATGATTCTTGTAAAAAAACTTGGAAAACTAACACTTAGCACAATGCCCTGCACATAGTAGGTGCTATATAAATATTTATCCTCCCTGTCTCCCAACATGCACACACAGCACAGCCTATACAGAGATGGGAGGTAGAAGGTTGGATTTACAGGTTTGCTTATAGCCCAACTTAGCTGGAGGGAAAGCGACTTGGGAGGACTTTAAATGAAAGGGAAGTGAGAGCTGGCATGGGGAGGGTTTAAATGCCAGTTTTGATAGTCTATCCTTTCTCCTAGAGGCCATAGGGAGCTATCGAAGGAGCCTCGGGATGATGGAGTGATAGGTCAGTCAACAAACATTTCCTGTGTCCCTACTAAGTGCTAAGCACTGTGCAGAGCACCGGTCCTTCCTATCTTAGTAGCTTGGCTGTGGGAGGCCGGCTAGGATCAGGGAGACCAATTAGGAGGCCGTAGCGTTCCTCGTGAAGGGTGATGGGGGTTTCCACCAGAGTGGACGTTGTGGAGATGGAAAGAAAGCTTCCCTAGCTGGGAAGACTTGGCAGCTGGGGTAAGGGAGAAGGAGAAGGCAAGGGCGGGCGACCAGAAGGACGGGGATGCCCCCTCCTGACACAGGGAAGCGAGGAGGAGGGGGAGGTTTCAGGGGAAAGAGAAGTTCTGCTTGGGATGTCTGAGGGACATCACCCAGTTGGAAATGGAGAGTGGATGGTTGCTGTAGAAGACTGAAGCCCAGGCGGGCAGGATGGAGAGGTCGGGGTGCCATCTTTAGAGAGATGGTGCTTGGAAGTCATGACGGCTGATGAGATCACCAATAGAGCCAGAGGGAGAGAGAAGAGGAAAAGACCGGAGGCCGAGGGTGAATCAAAGAGAGGGGCCAAAGTCCAGTCGAGAGGTCTGGATGGCGTGCCGTTCAGGTACGGACCAGAAAGTCCACAGACGTTGAGTGGCCGAGGACAACCCAACACTCAGCCCCGCTGTATTTTATTACGCCCCTTTTACAGACTAGGGAAAACTGAGGCAAACAGAGGTTAAGTGACTTAACCCTGGTGGGATGATGCCGCTAGAAAGTATCTGAAGCCAGATTTGAACTTAGATCTTCCGGACTTCAGGCCTAATGCTCCATCCACTGAGCTTCAATAAGATTTTATCACAGGGGGTGGCTCAGTGATTGGAGAATCAGGCCTAGAGATGGGAAGTCCTGAGTTCAAATGTGGCCTCAGACACTTCCTAGCTGTGTGACCCTGGACAAGTCACTTAACTCTCATTGCCTAGCCTTTAATGCTCTTCTGCCTTGGAGCCAACACGTCATATTGATTCTAAACAGGAAGTTAAAGTTTTTTTTTAAATGATTCTCTCTATCCTTATCCACCATCTTCCTTTGCTTTTCCCCCAGTAGCTCTCTTCAAAGAGTAGGAAGGAGCCCAAGGCTGTAAGTGAGGTACTGTTGGACCCCATGGCAACTGAGGTCCTTCCATCTCCGAAATTCTGGGCTTCTTTCAGAAGATCCAGGTTCCAGGTACAGCCGTGTGGCTCTGCGCAGGTCTCTGCCCCGTCCTCGTAAGCTAAGGGTCTTGGCTTCCTTGGCCCCTCGAGCTCCTTTCTGCGCTCTGGTTCTCTAATTCAGTGATTTATGGAATTCCAATCTCCTAACTACATTACTCTCCAACTGGACACCTCCATCGATATTCTAATGACCCACGATTCCATCGGCCTGGGCAGCGTCTCCACTGAGGCGCGTCCTGACCTCTCCATGCCTTATTAGGCAGTCTGGGATTTTCCACGGCCAGAAATGACTGTATCTTTGTAGAAACGCTCCGATGGGTGCCCACCCTCGATCCAGGATCTCTCTGATGCGGGTCATGCCCCGTCTTTGTCCCCTCACCCCGGGGGAGTCATGATTTCCCATCACTGCTTGGCAGGAGTCCATCCCTCGTTACCGGCAGCCTCTCCCACGTTCTCTTGGGGTTGTGAAGGTCCCGCTGCAACATGGTAGCTGCTCGTTGTCAGTCGCTCCAGGTCGCTTCTCGGCCCGGCCCATCATTTTTTCCAGCCCTGCATTTCTCCGTTGTCGGACTTTCGGTTGCTTTTCCGCTGTGGTTCCTTGGCTGGGTGGCCGCCTGCGCCTACCGCTGGGTGCCTCTCCATGGCCTCAGGGGCGAGCTTTTGGAGACCCTCCTATTCCAAGACTTGCAGGCATTGATTGTCACCTGATGGGAAGGAGCTGGGTAAGACCAGACCTGTGATTGCTGTGCTTCAAGTGGGATCTCCCAGAGGAGGAGACTCTTCCCAGGATGAGCCCTGCAGCTGGGCAGCCGGGTGGTGCAATGGGTGATGGTTGGATGCCGTTGGACAGGCAGGAAGACCTGAAATCGAGTCCTGCTCCAGACAGTGTCTGTTTCCTCATCTGTAAACTGAGGAGGTTGGATTTAGTGGCCTCCCAGGTCCCTTCTAGTTCTCAATCTCTGATCCTATTCTCTACAACTAATAGTCTTAGAGTGTACCTGAGGGGAGGCAGTCTGCCAAGGGTCACACAGCTAAGAGCATCAAAGGTAGGACTTGAACTCAGGTCTTCCTGACTCTAAGGCCAGCTCTCTTTCTACTTGCTGAAAGAATAGTGGGGTCCAATTTTTTCAGGGAGAAACTTGGGGGTCATTAAAAGAATTCTTCAATGGGGAGCGGGTAGGTGGCTCAATAGAGAGAGCCAGGCCTGGAGATGGGAGGTTCTGGATTCAAATCTGGCCTCAGACCCTTCAGCTGTGTGACCCTGGGCAAGTCACTTAACCCCTATTGCCTAGTCCTTACCACTCTTCCACCGAGGAGCCAATACACAGTATTGATTCTAAGACGGAAGGTGAGGGTGTAAAAAGTGAAAAAGAAAGTGCTTTGTGATCCTCAGCACATCACAGAGGAGCAGTTATTCTTTTGTGGGGTCCTGTGGCAGACATTCATTTAAGCCAACTCCAGTTGCAGCATGTAATTATCAATGGATGGTTAGGCTCACATTTTGCTCCATCATGCTTATTAAAAGCCTGTTTTGAGAGCGGCCGTATCCATGGAAGCCTCTGACGTGACGCCTTCCTGGCCTGCGCTTCTCCGGCTTCCTTTCATCCTTTCCTGCGCCGGTTCTGGGGTTAGAGCTGCCTCCTCCTGGCCGCTGAGGAGCTGAAGGGAAAACACTTGACCCTCGGACGATTTTTCTGGAATCTTCAGGGCCTTTAACCCCCTCACCTTCCTACGTGGGGGGTCTCACAGCACCCCAAGGTGGGGGGGAAGCTTGCAGGGCCCTCGGCCCCTTTGCAAAGGTTTTCTGGGCAGAAGTAAGCACCCACCACCAGCCTGACCCCAAAGGCCTGGGCTGGTCCTCCTAGTAAAGGCTGCCGAAATGAGGGAAGACGGAGTGACGATCCAGGGGAGAGGAGAGGAGGGGAGGTGATGGAGGGATGGAGGGGAGAGAAAGGGAGGCTATGGAGAGAAGAAGAGAGGGATGAAGAGAGGAGAGGAAGGGAGATGATGGAGAGAAGGGGAGGTGATGGAGGGAGGAGAGAAGGATGGAGGTGAGAGAAAGGAAGGTAATGGAGGGGAGGGGAAGGAGAGGAGGTAATAGAGGGAAGAGGGGAGGGATGCAGGGAGGAGGAGAGGAAGGGAGATGATGGGGAGAAGGGGAGGTGATGGAGAGGAGGGGAAGGAGAGGAGGTGATAGAGGGAAAGAAGGGAGATGATGGAGGGGA
>NC_058130.1:781617734-781629433 GCF_016433145.1 Gracilinanus agilis | reverse complement strand
CTCCTCTCCTCTCATTTGCTTTCCTCTCCTCTCCTCTCTCTCCTCTCCTCTCCTCTCCTCTGTTTTCCTCTCCTCTCCTCTCCTCTCTTTTTCCTCTAAATCTCTTCTTGACCCCGCATAATCCAATCTTGTCATTTCACTGTTCTTTCCCAAGTTCCCAGTGGTCTCTTAGATGCCAGATCCAATGGGCTCCCCTTTGACATTGTTGACCATTCTCTCCTCCTTGACCTGTATTCTCTCTGGGTTTTCTGGATACTTTTCTCTCCTGGTTCTCCTCCTCCTTCTCCATCTCTTTTGAAGGATCATCCTCCAAGTCGCACCTTTTAACCATAGATGTCTCTCAGGGATCTGTTGTGGGCCCTCTTCTTTCTTCCCTCTGTTGGTGATCTAATCAGCCCCTATGAATTTAATTAATTAAATTTTAAAAATTAATACTGAGGATTCTTAGATCTGCCTCTCCTGCCCCAATCTCTCTCACGTCTCTACCTGCCTTCCAGACATCTTAAATTCAGTATGTCCAAAACAGAACTCATGATCTTTCTGGCAAACCACCCATCCATCCTGCCTTCCCTATGACTGCAGAGGGTAACCCTATCTCCTCAGTCCCTCAGACTCCTAACCTAGGAGTCATCCTGGATTCTTCTACCTCTTATCTGCTTTCCTCCTATCCAATATGGTACCAAGACCTGTTGATTGCACCTTCACAGCATCTCTCGAATACAGTCCCTTCTCTCCGCTGACACTACCACCATTCTGATGCAGGTCCTCATATTTACTATTGCCATAGCATGCCTCAAGTCTTTCTCTGCAACAGTTGCATCCTTCCTTTAGCCTCTAAAGTGATTTTCATTTTTTTAATTGAAAAATTTTATTTAATTAATTGATTTAGAATATTTTTCCATGGTTAAATGATTCATGTTCTTTTCCCTCCTCCCAGCCCCTCCTGTAGCCAATGAGCAATTCCACTGGGTTTTACATGTGTCATTGATCAAGACCTATTTCCATATTATTAATATTTGCACTGGGGTGATCATTCAGAGTCTGCATCCACATTCATTTCCTCATCAAACCATGTGATCAAGCAGTTGTTTTTCTTCTGTGTTTCCGCTCCCACAGTTCTTTCTCATAAGTCCCTCAGAAATGTCTTGGATCATTGCATTTCTGCTAGTACAGAAGTCCATTACATTCGATTGTACCACAGTGTATCAGTCTCTGTGTATAAGGTTCTCCTGGTTCTGCTCCTTTCATTCTGCATCAATTCCTGGAAGTCATTCCAGTTCACATGGAATTCCTCCAGTTCATTATTCCTTTGAGCACAATAGTATTCCATCACCAACAGATAACACAATTTGTTCAGCCATTCCCCAATCAATAGACTCCCCCCCCCCATTTTCCAATTTTTTGCCACCACAAAGAGTGTGGCTATAAATATTTTTGTACATGTCTTTTTCCTTATTATCTCTTTGGGGTATAAATCCAGCAGTTGTATGGCTGGATCAAAGGGCAAGCAGTTAAAGTGATTTTCATGAAGTTCAACCATGTCACCTCTCTCTACCTAAAAACTCCAGTGGCTCCCTATTACCTTCAAGATCAGACATGAAATCTCTTGTTTGGCATTCTAAGTCCTCCATGACCCAATCCCCTCTTGCCTTTCCAGGTTTCTTATACCTTATTCTCCAATACTTATTTGATGCACTGACACTGGCCTTCTGACTGTTCCATGAACAAGACCTTCTATGGCTCCCAGCATTCTCTCTGGCTGCCCCCCAACTCTGGACCACTCTCTCTTCTGTTCCATTTCCCTGGCTTCCTTTAGGTCCTTACTCAAATCCCAGCTTCTACAGGAAGCCTTCTCTAATCCCTCTTGATTCTAGTGCCTTTTCTGCTCATGATTTCCTGTTTCTCCTATATATAACTTGTTTGTACATATTTGCTTGCTTGTTGTCTCCCCTGTTAGATTGGAAGCTTCTCGAGGGCAGGGATTATCTTTTGGTACCCCCAGTGCCTGGCACATAGTAAGTAATTACTAAATGTCTGCCTTTGGCCCTAACCTTGAACCCTAAGACCCTCCTATGGTGTCCTCCTATCTTTGTTGGCTTTCCCATTCAAATGTGAGCTTCTTCAAGTCTGGGATTTCTCCCCCATCTCTTAGGGAGAGATGCTTAGGACCCAGTCAATGCTGGTTAAACGCGTCACTCCCCGGGCCTCAGTTTCCTTCTCTGTAGAATGAAGGCGCTGAACTCAGTGACCTCAGGTTTCCTTTCTGGCCCTAAATCTAGGTAAATTGGCGACTCCATGACCCTTAGACAAAAGAATAGGGATGTTGGAGCTAGCTCGAAGGGCCTTGAATGACATGGACCAGCCCCCTCCCCAGGATCCCGTCCACCAGCCATACAGCCTCTCCTTTTTGCCCTTGCCTCTTCACCCATGGGGAAACCACCAAGAACCTCACAACCACTGAGCACATCTGCCTGGGCTTCTCCATGCCAGGTCCCAAGATGTGGGTGCTGACTTTTTCCATAGAAGAGAGAATTAGGACATTAATGGGTGTGGAATTGGGATACTGGGTTGCACCATGAAAAGAATTCTGTTTCTGGAGTCAGAGGGTCTGGATTCAAATCACACACTTGATATAGGTGACTTGATCTTCCTGTACCTCAGTTTCCTCATTTGTAAAAAGAGGGCATTCAAGAGGCAGCTAGATGGATCAGAGGATAGGCAGCCAGGCCTAAAAATGGGAAGTGCTAGGTTCCAATTTGACCTAGCCGTGTGACCCTGGGCAAGTCACTTAACCCTCATTGTGTAGTCCTTCCTTAGATCCGACCCTTAGTATTGCGTCTACGATGGAAGGTCCGGCAAGGCTTTAAAAAAGGTGAGGAGCATTTGCTAAGATGACTTCTGAGGCTCCTTCTTGCTCTAGACTGCAGATCTTGGGTCTTGGAGGGCTTCCTTCTGTATACAGCCTCCAGCCCCCTGCAGCCACCACCCCTCCTTACCGACTCCCACCCCGCTCCTGCCGTGAGCGGCCCCCACTGGGCACCCAGACCTGCCCGCCTGGTCTTGGCCTCGCCACTGAGCCCACGGGATCCCCAGCAAGAAAGGAACATATTGGCAGGCTCTGAGTAGCCATGGGGGGATTATTAATGATGGTAGACAGCTGTGCAAACACTGTGTCATCCCCGCATGGCTGGCTCGCTGCCTCGGCCCAGGATGCTCAGCCCAGTCACTTAGCACCGTCGCAAGCCCAGGAAAGAAGGAAAAGCGCCCAGACCTTGGGGAAAGCTTCCTCCAGCCAGTGACCGCAGCGCCCTCTCTTCCCTCTCGTCCTTGTAGGTCTCGGCGCCTTGTAACCCCCTCCGCCAGCGCCAGGGAGAGCCGTGGCCGTGCCCGAGGAGGCCGCCGTCGCCTTTGAGGAAGATGGACGTCCGGTTGGGTCTCTAAGGCAGGTAAGGCTCTGGCAGACCCCTCCCGGGTCCGAGGGCTGAGACGAAGGGCCAAAAGGGCCAGCCTGGCAGGGGGACGAGCGATGATGGCCACAGAGGATTCTGGGGCTCCCCCGGGCAGGGGTAAGGCTTCTTGGCTGGGGACCTCCTGGGCTCCCGGCTCAAAGGGTCAGAGCCGCCGCTCTCCTCCCTCCCAGACGCGGAGTGGTGCGAGTGCGCACGGTTGCCCAGAGATGCCGCCTAAGCAGTCGATCAGCAAACATTTCCAGTGTTTATTCTGTGCTCACAAGGCCCTGTGCCAAGGTCTGGGTGTCCAACGCTGAGAGTGAAATGCCTTCTGTTCCCTGGGAGCTCGGCTTCTCTGCAGGAAGAAGCCAAGGAGCCTCACGGCATCCGTCAGGGAGCACCGAATGCGCATGTGCCAAGCACTTTTCTAAGGGCTGCAGGTACAAAGACAAGGAGCAAACAGTGGCTGCCCTCGGGGGGCTTCCGCTCCAGGACGGGGCGTCCCAGGGCACCCGCCTGGCAGCGTTAGTTTGAGAGCTGGAATTATCCAAGGAAACCTGGGACGCAGAACCGGCCCATGAGCTCAGGACCGAAGCCTCAAGCCCTGTGCCAGGCCAGGGAAGACTGGAGGCCGGAAACGGCAGCTGTCCTTGGTCCGTTGCTTGGCAAAAGAGGGAGGGGGTGCCAGGCAGGAAAGACTTTCTTCAAGGGCATCTCCACAGCAAGAAGACTGGGAGGAAGGGCTGCTGGATGGCACAGTGGATCGGGAGCCAGGCCTAGAGACCTGGGCGCCGGCTTCAAATGTGGGCACAGATGCTTTCTAGCTGTGTGACCCTGGGCAAGTCACTAGCTCTTTAACTAATATTTAGTATTGATTCTAAGATGGAAGGGGAGGGTTTAAAGGAAAAAGGCAGACTGCGCCTCTGGGGGCTCTTCCTGTGCCAGGCTGGGCTGGGAGTTTCCTCCTGGGAGAGTCATCCAGAAAATGAGCGGTTTTTGGCCACAATTGTTCCTCCTCACAAGGTCCGAGCCCTTCGCCCCCTTCCCTCTTCCCCGAGTCCTGGTCATCCCAGAGATTCCCAGAGATTGGAGGCGCCCGCTGTGTGTGTGTGTGTGCGGGGCTCTCCGGCAGGGCTCCTCAGGGACTCGATCCGAGCACTTTGCTTCGGCTGCCCCTTTTCCTGGGATTATTCTGCTCTTGTCTGGATCAGGAGGCTCAGAGCTTATTAGGGAGCCGTGGAGGGCAGAGAGCCCTTGACAGCCGCCCTTCCAGGGTTCTTCCACGGCTGTTTACTCTTCCTGTCTCCTCCCTTTTGCTCAGGCTCTTGGAGGTTATCGGTGTCTCCCTGTAACCAATCCCCCCCTCCCTTTCCATTTGTTCTGACCCCTGCCAGGGCCAGCATCCACTGCAGGCTCCTGAAGGGAGCTGAGAGGTCATCTTCACACCCATTTTCCAGATAACAAATCGAGGCTTGGAGACATGAAGAGCCTTGCCCTGAGTCTCGCAGCTGGCTCCCTCCTTGTGTCTTTGGTGGGAGAAGGTGCTCAGCCTGCAGCCCTGACGATGAATCTTGTGAGAGCTCACACCCTTTTTTAGGGGGCGAGTGGTGTGTTTATTGACCGAAATAGCTGGAGATACTTAGTCTGGAGCAGCTAGGTGGTGCCGTGAATAGAGCATTGAGCTTGGGGTCAGGAAGACACGTCTTCCTACTTATTAGCTGTGTGTCCCTGGCCTAGTCACTGTTTGCCTCAGTTTCTTCACCTGTAAAAAGAGCTGGAGAAGAAAATGGCCACTGATTCTAGTATCTTTACCAAGAAAACCCCCAGAAAGTAAGAACATGAATCATGTAACCAGGGAAAATTTTTCTAAAAAGAATAAAGCTTAGTCTTAGAAAGGAAAAAAAAAGAAAAGAAAAAAGAAAAGCCCCAAAGAGGTCCTGAAGAATTGGACACGACTGAAATGAATGAGCAACAGCTCAGGAGCTATCTCCCAAGGGAAACCTTTCTTCTTCACCCTGTTTGCTGGGGTTCTCTTCTCCCTCCATTATCTTTATCTGGAGAAATATTCTCTCCCTCCCCCAACTCAGATGTGGGAGAATGTGGGCGTCTGGAGGGCAGGGACTGCACTCATCTAGTTGCTGCAGCCCCAGTGGGCGCCCAGAGCTTTGCCTGCACTAGATGGCTAATGAATGCTTGTCCCTCTGGGGTGCCTTGAGCAGAAGCGCCTGCCAAGTCTGCTCTAAGAAAATGAATATATGTATGTGCATGTGTGTGCGGCATTATGTGCCTCACTGCATGTAGGATGAGGAAAGGACTTGGGGAACAGTTTTCCTTGGATTAGATGGAACACGTGCTGCCCCCCACAGGCCTTTCACTGAGCTGACACAGGCCTCACCTTGCACTGGGGCAGGACCCTAATTTACACGGATGCCCAAGGAGCAGGGCATTAGCCCCCCTGTGACTCCTGCTCCCAAAGGCTTGTGGGGGATTGAGAAGAGGGTGATTTGTACCTGCCGCTCCTCAGATCCATGTGGAAAGATGGCAGAAACTTGGCCCCTGCTCACTTGCCAAGGTTTTCTGGGCTCATTCCTAGGATAGAGCAGCCATTGGCAAGAAGGGGCTGCCTGGGCCCCTGAGCTATGTTGCTGCAGAGGTGAAGAAGCACCCCATTGGGGGCCTTGGGCCAGTGGCAGATTGTGGGAAGGTCACAACTTTTTCCCATTCCAAATCCATCCTCCATACTGCAACCAAAGAGATGTCCTAACCATTTCATCTTCTCCCCTACTCAATAAACTCCAATGGCTCCCTAATACCTCCCTGATCAAATATAAACTTTTCTGTCTGGCTCCAAATGCCCTTCATCTTCTGGTCTCTTCCTCCCTTACCAGTCTCCTGATCCTTTATTCCTCTCCATGCATTCCCAGATCCAGCAAGCCATCTGCCTGTTTGTCTGGCTACTTCCACAGTTTTCTTCCTTGTGAACTTTTGCCTTAATATCCCAGTGTGGAGTATAGAAGTTTCATTGAGGTCTTGGAGGAATGCTGGGTGACCAGGAGGAGTGGGGGGAGGCAGGCTGTCTTTGGCCTCCAAGCAGATCTGCAGTGGTGAGAAGGATGCCATCCTTGGGGCTTCCAGGCAGGAAAAGAGCAAGTTTTTTGTGGCTCTGGAGCGTGGCTATCCATGGTGCTGAGCTCTGCCCCCTCCTCACCCCCTGGAGAAAGAAGAGCAGTTAATGGGGGAGACGCTGTCCATGGTGCTGAGCTCTGCCCAGGAGCTTTGCCCTCTCCTCAACCCCAGGAGAAAGAAGAGCAGTTAGTGGGGGGAGACGCTGTCCATGGTGCTGAGCTCTGCCCAGGGGCTTTGCCCTCTCTTCAACCCCAGGAGAAAGAAGAGCAGTTAGTGGGGGAGACGCTGTCCATGGTGCTGAGCTCTGCCCAGGAGCTTTGCCCTCTCCTCACCCCCAGGAGAAAGAAGAGCAGTTAGTGGGGGAGACGCTGTCCATGGTGCTGAGCTCTGCCCAGGGGCTTTGCCCTCTCCTCAACCCCAGGAGAAAGAAGAGCAGTTAGTGGAGGAGACGCTGTCCATGGTGCTGAGCTCAGAAGCTGCAGCCTGAGGGGAAGCAGACTGCCTCATCCCAAGTGACAGGTGGTAGGCAGAAGGCTGCCCAGGGTAGGCTCTGAATTGTGTGGCTCCAGACAGGCTGGAGGCTCCGTGCTGTGGGCCCCGGGGGGGGGGGGGGGATTCAGGTGGCAGGGAAGTGGCTGTCTATGGTGCAGGGGTGTCTGGCTCTGGGCAGGAAGGAGGCAGCTTGTCTGTCCTGGAAAAAGAGGGGCTGTGGGAGCGCCTGGCAGGAAGGGGGCTTCTCATGCTGCTGAGGAGTGGCGCAGGGTGGCCAATGGTCCTGGGAGAGCAGCAGGTGGGGCGCCGCCTCTGGTTTCAAGCTGCTTGGCACTGGACAGAAAGGAAGCAGATATGGGGCTCTCCTTATGACTGTCTCATGGAGGGAGCCCTGCTCCCACTCTCTGGGCTGGGCACTGAGAGCTATCTCAAGAATGCCAGAGCCAGGGGCATTGGGAGCGTGATGCCACCTCCTTTAGAGGGTTGGCTGGGGCATCCAGAAGTTCAGGGATGTGCACAGTCGGTATAGAGCAGTTTTTGAACCCAGACTTTTCCTGACTCCTTGACCAGTGCACCTCACCACCACTGCCTCCTATTTACTTAATAGGAAGAGGAACTAGACCTGGGATTGTGCTGGAAAAGGGAATTCCCAGGTGAAGAAACACCCCCTAGCCATTAGCGCCTCCTCAGCAGCTCCTAGTCTGGGAGAGCTCCCTGGAATACCAAGAGCTGAGGTGACTGTCCCACAGTCACTCAGCCATTGTATGTCCAATATATTGTATTGTATATTGTATAGTGTATGTCCAAGGTAGACTTGAACTCAGGTCCTTCTGGTTCTGAAGCCAGCTTTCCATGCACTATCCCATGATGCCTCTAAGTCACTTA
Organism: Gracilinanus agilis; assembly: GCF_016433145.1. Classification (NCBI taxonomy): domain Eukaryota; kingdom Metazoa; phylum Chordata; class Mammalia; order Didelphimorphia; family Didelphidae; genus Gracilinanus; species Gracilinanus agilis. Next base: position 781,621,481 of record NC_058130.1, on the reverse strand, counting down.
GTCATACCCAAGTCATCATATCAGCCCCCTCGATTCACTGTCATTCTTGAGGATCAAATGAGATCAGATGTGTTCAGAGGGTTTCCCCAAACCATAAAATACCATTGAAGTGCCAGTCATTCTCTGCGTTCCTAAACTTTTGTTTAACTCTTACCTTCTGTCTTTTAAAAAACATTCTCACCTCTCTTAGAATCAATACTGTGTACTGGTTCTAAGGCAGAAGGGAAGTAAAGGGTAGGCAATGGGGGTTAAGTGACTTGCCCAGGGTCACCCAGCTAGGAAGTGTCTGAGGCCAGATTTGAACCCAGGACCTCCTGTCTCTAGGCCTGGTTCTCAATTCCCTGAGCCACCCAGCTGCTCCCTACCTTCTGTTCTAGTATCAGTTCTAAGACAGAGGGGCAAGGGCTAGGCAACAGGGTTAAGTGACTGGCCCAGAGTCACACCTCTAAGATGCGCTAAGGCCACATTTGAACCCAGGTCCTCCTGACTCCAGGCCTGGCACTCTATCCACTGCACCACCGAGTCATTCTTATTTTCACGGTCATTTCATTTTCAGTTTTTTCAGACAGAAAAGACCTGAGGGGGAGCACTTGACTATCATCAATTTTTTATGTATTTCCCATCACTTATTTGTTACTTATTGTCATTATTGACATTATTATAGCATAGTGAGAGGCAGGGTTGTATAGTGGTTAGCGTGAGCCTTGAAGCATGAGTTCAAGTCTTGCTGTTGCCATTTACTGCCTGTGTGCCATCGGACGGGTACCAACCTCCAGGCAGTCTGGGAAACTCTAAGACAGGACATTGCAAAGAAGGTTTGTGGGACTCTGCACCAATAGGGAAAGGCCTCCCTCCCTCACCCTCACGTAGGGCGATGCTCCCTTAGCAGCAGTGTACAAAGAAGGGGTTTGGGCAGCCAGGAAGTGCCTTAGTGCACAGAGCTCAGAGCTTAGAGTCAGGAAGACGCCCCTTCCTGAGTTCAGATCTGACCTCAGACACTCACTAGTTGTGTGACCCTGGACAGGTCACTTAATCTCTGTGTGCCTCAGTTTCCTCATCTGCCAAATGAGCTGGAGAAGGAAATGGCAAACTTGTCCAGTATATTTGCCAAGAAAGTCCCCAAAACGGGATGGTGAAGAGTCAGACACAACTGAATCAACTGAACAATGTCAAGAGCAATAATAGAAAATGGGGTGCATTGGGACAAAGATGGGTGAAGAGCCCTAGGAGGTCTTTGCTCACCATGGTGCTAAGCTTTGAAGGAGGCTCATGGGAAGGAGGGTGTCAGCTGTTGGCTGGGGGTAGGGACAGAGAGGGGGACACACAGAGACGGGGGTGGGAGGGGGCGCCTAGTGAGTCTGGAGAGCAGCCACTTGTCCAGTTTGGCTGGAAGGGGAGAGCGGGGAGGCTTTTGTCTTCCACACGGGCACTCGAGGACTGGGCGAGAAGCTAATGGTCTATCAATTTCCATTGACAAGCTACCATGGCGGCTCCGTGTGTCCTCCTGGGCAATACATTCCCTCCCTCACCGAGTCTATAGTTCATCCTTAACACCTATTGATTGGCAATTAATTTCCGCTAGATTGTTGGTGTTGCGATTAGCATTTCCAGAATTCTACCACGGAGTGTTTCAGGAATTCCAAATGAAGGTCCTGAATCTTCCCACAGAGGAAGGTGAACTCCGGGTTAACAGCTACCCCGGGTGCCATGAAGCAATGGCGAGGGCACCCAGACTGTCTGGGGGTTGGGAGAGCATCCTTTGGTGGCCACATCCTGGAAGAGGCCCACAGAGGCACAGAATCCTAGAATTTGGGAGTTGTCCAGCTTCCGCCCCAAAGTCATCACTATAACAGAACTGGCAGCGGGTCTTCTGCATCCACTGAGTGTCACTGGTCCTCTTCAGAAATGGAGGATGAACAACATTTAATGGAGAACTCCAGTGATGGAGAACTCAGCCCCCCACACACACACACAAGGAACCCCTTCTAGTTTGCAACAGTGCTCATTGTTGGGAAGTTTTTTCAAATATCACATCTAGGAGGCAGGTTGGTAGCCCAGTAGATCCCTAGAGATGGGAAGTCCTGGGTTCAAATCTGACCTCAGACACTTCCTAGCTGTGTGACCCTGGGCAAGTCACTTAACCTCCATCACTTAGCCCTTACTACTCTTCTGCCTTGGAACCATTACCTAGTATTGATTCTAAGATGGAAGGTAAGGGTTAAAAAATCTTATCTATACCTGCCTCTCTCTTCCTTTCCCCCAGTGCTCCCAGTTCAACCTTCTAGGGCCAACCAGAACAAGTCTCATCCCTTCTCCACATGACAACCCTTCAAATACCTGAAGACAGCTCTCATGCCACCCCTTTTTCCCATCCCACCCCAGTCTTCTCTTGTCCAGCCAAACATGCCCATTATTTCAACAGATATATCAAGAATTCAAGGCCTTTCTTTAATCTGGTAGCTTCCTCTGAACATATTCTAGCTTATCAATGCCCTTCTTAAAACTTGGGTTACAAAACGGTATTCCAGATGAAGTCTGACAAGGAGAGAGGACAGTGGAACCATCACCTCAAAGAGGCCCAAGCTCCCATCAGCTATTTGGGCTGCCCCCATACCCTGCTGACTCACATGGAGCTTGAGGTCTTTTTCTTAACAACTGCTGTCAATCCATGCCTCTGCCATCTTGTACTGGTGGAATTGATTTTTTATACCCAAGTATAAGACTTTGCATTTATCACTATTGAACTTTATCTTTTTAAGTTCTTCCCAGGGCTCTAGATCTGTTCAGATCCTGACTCTGTTATCCAGTGGATCAACTACCCACCTTCCCAGCCTTGTGTCATCTATGAATTTGATGAGGAGAGCAGCTAAGTACTGGACAAAAATGTTAAACTTGCCTGAACTGAGTACCTGTCCCTGGGGCCCTCCCCTGGAGACCTTCTGCCATGGTGATACCAAACCATTAGCAACTCCTTTTTAAAATTAGCTATCCAATCAGCTCCAAATCTATCTGAATATATTTACATCTAATCCACATCTCTCCATCTTTTCTGCAAGAATAGTATGAGATACCTTGTCAAAAGTTTTGCTAAAATCAAAGTAAATCATACTCATGGCATTCACTTCATTGGCTCATGTAGACTGGGGATGGCTAAATCTAAGGCTGGGCAGAGTTCCAGAAGTTTGTAGCTTCCCCTGCTTTGGGAGTGGGGAGAGAGAGAGTCCCTATGCAGATGGGATTCTGGCACCCAGTGCCCAACGCCAATACCAGTGCTTAACAGCCGGGTCAGCGAGGTGGAAAGAGCAAGAAGCTGCTGCTGCCTGACATGAGAGAGATGGAATTGTGGCCCAGACTGGAAATTCACAGTAAGGTCTGGGAGAGGAGCTGGGGAGAAATGAGGGCCAGCTTTCAGGCTGTAAGAGTTGGGGGCCTTGAGCCAGACAAAAAATGGCCCTTACCAAACACCCTGGGTTCCATGTGAATTTTAAGCTTGGCCCTGCATCAGCCCATTCTCCTCAGGCATTTAAACTCCTGTTTTATAGAGTACTCCCATCACTTGAAGGAAGGAAGGAAGGAAGGAAGGAAGGAAGGAAGGAAGGAAGGAAGGAAGGAAGGAAGGAAGGAAGGAAGGAAGGAAGGAAAGGGTAGGGAAGGAAAGGAAAGGAAAGGAAAGAAAAGAAAAGGAAGGAAGGAAGGAAAGGGTAGGGAAGGAAAGGAAAGGAAAGGAAAGGAAAGGAAAGGAAAGGA
>NC_058130.1:781605786-781614893 GCF_016433145.1 Gracilinanus agilis | reverse complement strand
AAGGAAAGGAAAGGAAAGGAAAGGAAAGGAAAGGAAAGGAAAGGAAAGGAAAGGAAAGGAAAGGAAAGGAAAGGAAAGGAAAGGAAAGGAAGGGAAAGGAAAGGAAAGGAGTAAGAAAATATAGAGGGAGGAAGGAAGGAAGGAAGGAAGGAAGGAAGGAAGGAAGGAAGGAAGGAAGGAAGGAAGAGAGGGAGGGAGGGAGGGAGGGAAGAAAATATTTATTAAGTGCTCACTATGTGTTTTAGAAAATAACCTGCTTTCAAGGAGCTCCCATTCTGATGGGAAAGACAATGCACCTGGTAGGTTTTCGTTGCTGGCCAGATGGAAAGGTCCTCTGATCTTTAGGGCGCAGCAGCAAAGCAGATGGTCAGGCCTCTTTTTCAGTGTCATTTCCACTGATCAATTTCCACTGATCAAATCAGGTCAGTTTCTGGTGCTGAACCATTTGACAGTGCCAAGGACTCGAGTGCAGATGACTTTCTTCTCGGCATCTTTGCTTGTGATGGTGGCAGTCCCTGCAGGCTCCCTCTTCCCAAGGGTCGCCTCTTGGGTTTGAGGTCCTGGGCTGTCTCCATCAGGGTCTGAGGGGAAATGGTGGGCCAGATTATGACAGTGGTGTGATTTGATTTGCTCAGCAGCATATGCTGCCTTCAGTATCTTCCCCAGCATGCCTGGATGCTTCTGCTAGGTTGGCTTGCCTGACAGTTGGATGGAGAACTCCCAGCACCAACATTCTCTTTTCTAAGGCCCCTTCTGAGTCTTGCTTTCTTGATTCTAAGGTCCTTTTCCTGCTCTTCCATGCTGTGTTCCATATATTCAGGTCCCTTTGACCATCAGAGTGCCCTGGAACTTCTGGCTAAAACATCAATTTGTGGCTTTCAAGAAAATTCTAATGTTAAAAAGAAATCCCAGCAAACCAGTGCTCGTTGCGCATGAGCACTTCATACATGACAAATGTTTTTTTCTTCTGTCATTCCCATCGATGGCACCCTGGATTGGCCTGGAATCTGGCTCATCACTCCCTCCCTGTTGCCTTCTCATCCCCTGTCCTCTCCTCATCTGTGTGTGGTTTTTTTTAAACCATTATTTTCTGTCTTAGTAACAATTCTAAGACAGAAGGGGAAGGGCTAGGCAATGGGAGTTAAGTGACTTGCCCAGGGTCACACAGCTAGGAAGTGTCTGAGAATAGATTTGAACCCAGGACTTCTTGACTCCAGGCCTCTTTCCACCATGTTACCTAGCTACTCCCTCTCACCTGTGTTTATAATGATTGTAATTCTCCTGGCTTCTGTCTGGGGGTGGGGGGTGGGGTGGCGCAACTCCCCAGTCAGGTTGGCAGTGCGAGGATTATTATCCTTGTTTTACTCAGATCCTTAAAGGAAGAAGAGTTGATCTAATCAGTGCGGGAAACTCCCTTCACCAGGTGAGATTTCAACCAACCAAGAGACAAAGCTATGTCCCAGGGACCCAACTAAAGCCCGCCTTGACCCGGGTCACACAACTGAGAATTCTACAAATCAATCAATAGCCCTTTATTAAGATCCCTCCAGTGCTCAGGGTGCAAATACTAAGAATGAAACAGTTTAGGGAGCAGCTAGGTCAAGGGTTGGCAACCTTTTTGGCCGTGAGAGCCATAAACGCCACATTTTATAAAATGTAATTTCGTGAGAGCCGTACAGTGCTCACAGTGCCGCTCCTGTAACAGCGCCTGAAAAAAAATGGACTTTATGGTTCCTGCTGAAAGAGCCATATCTGGCCCTCAAAAGAGCCAGATATGGCTCGAGAGCCATACGTTGCCAACCCCTGAGCTAGGTGGTTGGAGAGCCAGGCCTGGAGACAGGAGGTGCTGGGTTCAAATCTGACCTCAGACACTTCCTAGCTTGGGTGGCCCTGGGCAAGTCATTCAACCCCCAGCTGTGTGACCCTGGGTGAGTCCCTTAACTCCCATTGCCCAGCCCTTACCACTCTTCTGCCTCAGAACTAACACACAATTCTAAGATGGAAGGGTTAAAAAAAAAAAGAAATAAAAAAACTTTGCAAACCTCAAATTCATATATAAATGCCTGTTATTGTTATTGTTGTTATCATTAGCCTCCAGTCTGGTGCTGACTTAATTCCCTGATCCGTCTATTATTGCATTCTTTCTGATCTCGAGCCATATTTACAGAACAAAACGGTGGTGGTTGGTAAAGGCTCTAGAAAACAAAATGCGTGCAATACACTTTCTAATTCAATCTGCATTATTAACACTCTCTTAAGCCTGCACAATCAAAACTGGAGAAGATGGGATTTGTATTGACTTTGGATTTCTGAGGCATAAATGGCTCTGGAGGGATGTCTGGGAGGCTGGAAGATGTCTGTGTCTCACCTGAGTGAGGACCAGGAAACTGACAAAGGGCCCCGCCCCCACCTCTGCCCCTTCCCTCATTTGAGCCTGTTGGGCAGGTTCTACGGGTATTATTATACCCATTTCAGAGATTGGGGAACTGAGGCTCATTGAGAGTAAGTAAATTGCCCCGGGTCACACAGCTAGCAGACAGTCCTTAGTGGAGGCGTCAAACTTGGATCTTCCTCACTCTCCACTCTACCTGGCTGCTTGTCCACTTTCCTAATTGAATAGGCTAATCTTCTACTCAAATCATTGAATAATTGCTCCCAAGCCTAGAAGATCGAGTTGTGATTCTTTTTTTCATACCCCTGGAGCTGCCCATGATAGAACCATCATGTAGGGAAGCTGTGTTTCTGTGCTCATGTTATTAGCCCAATCTTCATAGCCTGACCTCTTTCTGCCTTGCTGTTCTTCAAACACTTTATATACTCCCTCTCCCTCTCTGTCTCCCTCTCTCTCTCCCTGTCTCTCCCTCTGTCTCTCTGTCTGTCTCTCTCCCTCTGTCTCTCCGTCTGTCTCTCTCCCTCTGTCTCTCCGTCTGTCTCTCTCCCTCTGTCTCTCCCTCTCTCTCTCCATCTGTCTCTCTCTCCCCCCCCCTCTCCCTCCCTCTTTTGCTCCCTCTGTCTATCTGTCTGTCTGTCTGTCTGTCTGTCTCTCTCTGTCTGTCTCTGTCTGTCTCTCTGTCTCTCTGTCTCTCTGTCTCTCTCTCTCCCTCCCTCCCTCTTTCTCTCCTTCTTCCTCCCTTTCCCTCTGTCTCTGTCTCTGTCTCTGTCTCTGTCTCTGTCTCTGTCTCCCATGCCTGATGTGCTTTCCTTCACTTCCATCTCAGAGAACGCCCAGTTTCCTTCCAAACTCTGCTCTAACACCACCTTCTGGAATGAGGCTGTTGCCGATTCCCTCAGCCACTCTTGCAGCCTCTCCCAACCCTTCCTCTTCCTTTTCTGTAGGCTCTAGCTGGCTCTCCCATTAGAATGTAAGCTCTTCCAGGGTGGGAAGGATCTCCCTTCAGGCTGTTAATCCTCAGCTTTTTGTGCAGTCCCAGGCTTGGATAAGCGTCTTCATTGGCTGATTCAATGGTCCTTCCTTTTCTTCTGCCATCTTTGTCTTTTGAGGTCCCTCCTGTATTCAGGTGATTCTTCTCCGTAGAGACTAGCCTAGTCGTTTCACACCACACTGCCCCCAGCTGAAAATGGGCTCTCCCTCCTCTAGACTCTTACTCATATGCCTTTCCCATGCACGGATCTCTCTCTTCCTTGTGTTCCTGCCTAACCAGGGCATGACTTATACTTATCCTCCTCTGGGTGAGGGTTATCTTCTCTTCTGGAGTGAAAGAGAGTGTATTGTAGGCACCCGGTCTGGCCTGTGCAGAGACCCTGGGGCTACAGAGTTCAAGGAGCCACAAATAGGTCTGGATGGCATGTAGAAGAGTAATGTGTAAAATAAGTCTTGAAGGGTGGGGTCAGACTGAGAGGGGGCTTTAAATGCCAGGCAGAGGAGTTCATATCTGATCTGAAGGATTTTAATTAATGCCCAATACTCCAAGTGTTAAATTTTATATAGTCGTTATTGTTTGTAATGGGGACTGGCATAGTGCAACTCGTTTTTTAGAGATATTAATTTACTAACAATATGGACACTGGATTGGAGCAGGGGAAAACTTGAAATAATGAGACCAATTAAGAAGTTTTGTAGTAGTACAAGTGAGATGATAAGGGCATGATCTGGAGGGATGGGGATATAAATCAAGAGAAGAAAGCAGATGTGAAGATGAGAGGGAGATGGAACTGACAAGCCTTGGCAACTGATCATTGATGTGATATGAGGGAAAGAAAAGACTGGAAAATAACTTCAGGGTTTTTTTTTTTTTAGAAATCCTGGAGACTTAGAGGATGGGATATCCTTGGCTGAAAAAAGTAAATTGGGAGGAGAGGTAGGTCTAGGGAGAAAGATAATATACCCTGACAGCACATGGAGACTGTTTTAAATTCATCTTAATTCTGTTCCAGTCAACTAACATTTATTAATCGCTTTTTGTGTGTTTAGAGATCCCATGCAAGGCAATAGAGAGCAACAGAGACTAGGATGAAGGACTATCCTTGCCTTTTTGGAACTTCCAGTTAACCTATTTTGCACAATTTGAGAAATTTGAGCAAAGGTGATGCCCCTTTATTTTGAAATTCATTTGCTCATTTTTTGAGTAGGAGAAGGCATTTCTGTGCTCAGAGAATATATGTTTAAAGGAATGGCAGGATCTTGGAATACTTTGGTTTCTGTAACCACTCCACCCTATGCCTCAAGTGGTTAGAATATAGCTACTACCGGATGGGAGTGATATCTCAAAGAGGAACAGGGGAAACTCCTTCCCACCTCCCCATCTTAAAACCACAGAGAGTCATATGATGGCAGGCGTAGAAAGGAATTTAGAACACAGAATGTCAGAGTTGGAAGAGGCCTTAGAATAGAGCAGGTCAGCTAAAAGGGGCCTTAGAACAGGGAATGTCAGAGCTGGGAAGGCCCTCAGAGATCATTTATTCCAACCTTCTTACTTTATAGATATAGACAATGAGGCCCAGTGTGCCCTATTTCTTTACAGTTAAAAGCATTCAAGGAGTCCAGCTTGCCTTTGGTGTACATCACCACGTTGAGGCTGGATGGCAGATTCCTGAGGACCTTCTTGGTCAGGTATAGGTTGGACAGAATATCTGAGGTCTCTTGGAGCTCTGGGAGTTTATGCTTCTGGAGAAACAAGGAACCACTCGTCATTAGGAGCGTTACAGTCTCAGGCCTGATTCATCATCCAGGACTTTTTCAACCCCCATAAACTGACCACCTCCTCCCCTTGGCCAGTGCCCCATCCCACGATAAGCCCTTTAAAGACCAGGATTCTTTGTCGGACGGGACCAAGGCTCAGATCCAAACGTCCAGCACCTTTGAGTGCCCTGACCTTCCAAGGTAATCATTCTTCTTGATGCCACCTCCCACTTTTTAGCCCCTGAAAGTTTGCAAAGTACCTTCCTCCCAGGCCCATGAGGAAGAGAATGTGCTTAGAATTATCCCCATTTTACAGATGAGATGTAAAAAAAAAAAAAAAAAAAAAGATTTTGCCTGAAGTGCCACAGCTAGGCAGGAACAGAGCTGGGATTCTGACCCACGATCCTCTGATTTGTAGTGCAAATAGGGTCAACTGACTAACCTCAGGATTCTAAACCCTTTTCCAACTGTCAGAAACTCTGCATTAAGGCTTTGCAGGGCTGATATGCACCCTATTTGCACTACAGATTCCATCATTTCCACTCCTCTCCTCCCCTGGTAGGCCACCAGAAAGAGGAAGGAGACCAGAGTTCCTCTGGGGCCTGGGCATTAGCAGGAAGGAGCCGTTTTACACCTGGGGAAACTGAGGCTCAGGAATTTGCTCTCTTCATTCAGGTTATAAGGTCTGGTCTCATGCTCCCTCCAGCTTTTACCAGCACACATCATCTCCTTTCTCCCACCTGCCCCTCCTCCCGACTTCTCTACTTCTGTCAAGGACACACCGCCACCCTTCCACCGTCTCCATAGTAATCGTCCTTGTCCTCCTTACCTCCCAGAGTTGTTTGGAATAAAGTTCTTTGTGAAGCTCAAAGCAGCAGAGAAATGTGACATGTGATAAATTGTGCTCGAGTTTCCCATCCTCGGCCTGTAGAAGGAGAAATCCACCCTGGGGGAGCCATCAGACCCTGGCTGGACTCTCGCTGCATTTCAAAGGCTTCTTGTCTGGTTTTCAAACTGGGCTGTGCTTGCTGTGAACTTTGGGAATGTCCTCACTCCAGATTCATTGTAAAATTAATTTAGAATTAAGAGTGACTGCAGAGACCCTGCTTAATTTATGGCAATCATTAACCAGGACGATTTCTCATCGTGGCCTGCCTATATTGGGTCGGGGATTTACACCGAACAATTGATTTGACTGGGCTAAACGCTCGCCCATTAGTGGGTTGTCTCCAGAGGACCCGGCTGGCAACAGAGATGCAGCTAGGGCTGGACCAGCAGGCATTTGCCCTTGAAGGACCCACTCAGAGGAGGCTTAGACAGCACTCATTGTTCTTGAGCATCTTAGAAATGATTGGACTCAGCCCCCAGTTAATAAGGATGATCCCTAAAAATAGGGCTACAAAGAACTTCCTTCCCTAACCGTACACACTCACTTCACTTAAGGGGAGCTTCTCTCTGTTACTAGGGAAAAAACACTGACTCTGGAGTCAGAGGATCTGAATTCAAATCCTACCTTCCTGTTTCTCAGTTTCCTCATCTTTAAAGTTTGTGTGTGTGTGTGTGTGTGTGTGTGTGTGTGTGTGTGTGTGTGTGTGTGTGTAGGAGGCGTATCTTTAAAGGGCCTTCTAATTCTAAAGTCCTATGATGCCTTCTTTATTTATCTGAAAATACTCATTGGAGAAGATATAGCATACCATTCACTCCAGGTGTGACAATAGATAGGAAAAGATCTGGGGGTTTGAACGAGCAACACATTTCAGTGGAATGAACAGGGAGACTCGGCTGCCCTCAAAAGCTCGTTTCCTCTTCTTCGAGTACATTCAGACAGATGTTGGGGTACAGGAAAGGCCATGGACACTCTCTTCTCTCCCTCTCTGGAGAGTTTCCTTCCCGGGAGTTCCTGAAGCCAATGAAATGATGTTTCCTGAACCCACGTCCCCCCTAAAAAAGAGTAATGGCAGCTGGAGAAAAGAGGGAAGCGTCACAGTAGTTCTCCCAGAGGCTGAGCCTTCGAAGACTCTTGGAAAAAGAGATTCTTGAGATCCTCAGAGGACGGAAGCAGGGAGAGGTTGGAGGCTGACCTGGGCATAAGTGTGGAGGTGGGAGATGGATCCTTGTGCTTGGAGAACAATATAGACCCATTTGTTGGGATGGGGAAATAGCTGGGGTTGCTCTGTGGGGGTTCTTAGCCCTTTTGTGTCCTGGAAGACCCCCTCTGGTAGTCTGGGAAAGCCTTGGAGCCCCTCCTCAGGGACCTGTTTTTTAGTTAGTCACAGAAAATACTCAGGATGACTGAGGAAGCCACTTGGATTCAAAAGAGTCAATAAAAAAGTTTCAAAATAATTGTCATGCTAGCGAGCATCTGCCTGGCGCCTCCTATGAGCTGAGCACTTTACAAATGTCTGATTTGAGCCTTTTGGGTTCCTGGGTTTCAGGGGAAGAACCCCTGCTTAGAAGGGCAGGCCAGAGTCAAATCTGAAGACCCCCACTTTACAGATGCACCCCCACTTTACAGATGAGGAAACAGAGGCTCAGGGAGCTTTTCACTCGCCCCAGGTCACAGGGTTGGGAAACATCAGAGGTGGGATTCAAATTCAAGGCTCTGCACTCAGTAGCCATCCAAACTCTTCCCTGTTCCATGATCCGCTGAGCTCTGAGCTTGGGCTTTCTCTGATCACATAGAACCTCCGTGAGGGCCGGGACTCTTCTTGCCTTTCTTGGTCTTCCCAGGGCCCAGCACAGAGCAGGCGCTTAATAAATCCTTGTTGGAATCAATGAGATTGGCTTGTAGGGCCAGAAGGGACCTCGGGGCCACCGAAGGCAGCCCCAGAAAAGTTGCCTCAGTTTCCCCCGCCGTAAAAGAAGGGGTCGAGCTAGAGGACCTGAGGACGGATCTGCCTGCCTGCTTCTTGGTGCTAATGCAGAGCTTCTCCTCTGCTGACCGCCCTTAGTGGGTCAGCCTCCGCTCGGCCAGAGCCTTTCCCACATCCCGCTTGGCCCAGTTCTCTCCCGCAGCTGTTGGCCAGGCGATAGAATTCTCCCACAGAGTGGGTGCGGGGCCGGGCCGGAGCCTGGGCCTCACCAGATGGCCGGAGGTTAAACGGGCATCTCGGAAAGGGTCCGGCCAGCCGGAACACAGCCTCGCCTGTTCTAGAGCCGTGTGAATCAGAGGCGACTCTTTGCCCTCTCTGGAACGGGGGGAGAGAAGCCTCCTTCTGGGATTCCAGAGCAGGCCTGGGAAGCCGCCGGGAGCCCCGGGAATGGCCTCCAGCAACACAAACTCCCTAAAAGGGGCAATTCACGTTGGCGATGATTGATTCGGCTTTGACTGTGGGAACCGGAGCGGCGTTACAGGGTGGGACGTGGAGCCCTCCCAGGGCAGCCGGGCACAGCTGGCCTGGAAAGGGGGGCTTCTGGGAGCTTTGGGGCTCTGAAGTCTGGGCCTCTGCCCCGGGGAGGAGGAGGCCGCACTGCCCAGGCGAACCCCCGCCGAGAGCGGGCAGCTCCAGCAGCAGCAGCCCCCCTGCCGCCTTCTCTGCTCTTGGGTGCCTAGCGTGGTGCTGGCCGACCCAGAGAGCCACAGAAAACACTCCCAACGATGAGATTCCCAGCATGATTTGGGGCTAATTTCAATAAATTTTGGAGTTGGGAGGGAGGTCAGAGGGCCATTGAGTCCAACCTAATCCGGAGCAGGAATTCCCTTATGACATGCATGGCAAGTGGCGTTCTCTCTACTGGAGACCCCTAGTGAGGGGGCGCCCGCCATCTGGGGAGGCAGCAAGGGCTGGCGTCCCCTGGAAGTGCGTCCTGGCATTCAGCTGGACGGGCCTCTCTGGGCCTTATTAAACCCAGAGCTCCTGGCTTTGCTGTGCAGGACCAAGCAGGACAAGTCTAATCCTCTTCCTTCCTTCCTTTCTTTTTTCTTTCTTCCCTCCCTCTTTCTTTTCCTTCCTTCCTTCCTTCCTTC
>NC_058130.1:781585950-781602861 GCF_016433145.1 Gracilinanus agilis | reverse complement strand
AGAGAGGGAGAGAGAGAGAGAGAGAGAGAGAGAGAGAGAGAGAGAGAGAGAGAGGGAGAGAGAGAGCGAGCAATTGGAAGAAGCCACGCTGGGCTTCTACCACTAGCATTTTAAACACTACCTGCATGGATCGTAAGGAAAGCCGAGTGCTGCACAGAATTGATGCTTTCGGATTCTGGGGCTGGAGAAGAATTCTGAGAGTCCCTTCGACAGCCAGAAGAGTGAAGCGATCAATACTTAAAGAAATGAACTCTGACTATTCATTGGAAGGACAAATACTGAAGCTGAAATGCTTTGGCCAAACAATGAGAAGAAAGGACTCATTGGAAAGGACCCTGTTGTTGGGAAGGAATGAAGGAAAAGAGGAAGGAAAGAAAGGAAAGGAGGAAGAGAAGGAAGGAAGGAAGGAGAGAAGGAAAGAAAAAAAAAGAAAGGGAGGGCAGAGAGAGAAGCTATTTATTAAGCACCTCTGGGTGCCAGGCACTGTGCTAAGTGCTTTACAAATATTATCTCATTTGACTTTCACAACCACCTTTGGAGATAGGTGCAATTACTATTCCCATTTTACAGTTGAAGAAATTGAGGCAGAGATTCAGTGACTGAACAAGGGTCACACAGCTAGTAGAAACTCCAGACTCAGAAACTGACTCCAGCCAAGCTGTGCTGTTAGTGGAAAGAATTTTCCACCTTGAAGAGTTTCTTCGTCACTGAAACCCCAGGTCTCTTCTGCCACCAATGTGTGAAGTAATGCACACACGGGGTGCCGTTTCTCATGGCAGCCTGGAGGTAGGTCATGCAAGGATTAGGATCCTAGCAGGAGAGCAGAAAGGGACCTTTGAGGTCTTGTAGTTCAGTTCTGTCTCTCGGTCTCTGTCTGTCTGTCTGTCTGTGCCTCCTTAAAGCAGAGGAGCTGGGGATTGCCTGGGGCTCACCCAGCCAAGCTGGGACTCAAACCCAGCCTTGTGGTCCGGCATTCCTGTGTCGGCCACGGTTTTCCCTGGGAAGGAAGTATGCTGGGGGGGAAGCATCTTCCCTGGCTCCTCGTGGCTGCATCATCCTGAGCCCTGGGAGGGAGCGGGGGGCACCACTCCCACTCCCTGCCTGGTCCTGCCCAAGCTGCTCGGATAGGGCCACGCGATGGCATCCACTCCCACACCTCTCGGTCCTGGTGGACGGCCCCGCCACTGTGGTGGCAGCTGGACTCGTGGGTTGATCTGCAGGACCTCGTTGCTGCTGCCTGCCGCAGAGATGTCTGGGAGGAATCTGGCTCCTTCTTCAAGCTCAAACCCCCCGGGAGACAGCTCAGCAGTGCTCGGCCTCCCCAGTGGAGAAGCCCTTGGGTGTGAGGAGAATGGAATATTTCAGCCAGGCAGGAGAAAGTGATGACTGAACCTTTCCCCGGGGCTCTGCTGGGGGCTTCCAAGACTGCTGGGACCAGGAGTTCCTGGTGCCGCGATGGGGAGGGTGCCTGTCCCCCTTGTCACCTCGAGGCGCCATCGCTTTCTCCTGCTTGGCATGAGGCTGGGAGGAGGAGTTCATTCATTCTTTGCCTGTAGCTCTCCCCCTAGAACCCTTTCCATACCCCGTGGCAAGAGCAGATGCCCCTTCAGCGAGGAGGTGGTGGCAACGAGATTGCCTGGAAGGAACAGTCCTGGTGATGGAGACAGAGGACCTGGCGAGAGTGTGGTTCTGCCAGAGACCTTGGCTAAGTCATAGAAAAGTGACCCACAAACCTCCCAGACCGATGGGCTTCTGGCCTCCCAAGGCAGCCCATTGTACTCTGGGAAACTCTGCTTCTCTGAAAGTTCTTCTCCTCACATCCCCAGTCCCCCCCCCACCCCCCATGTTAGTTCCTGGTTCTGCACCCCCTGCCCCGGGGGCAAGCAGAACAACCTGTCCCTCTTCGATGGGAGGTAACAGTCCTTCAGATATTTGGGGAAGGGGATTGTGGCTTGCCCCACCTCTCCAGCCTGTGCGATGTCATCTCCCCCACCCTATGGATAGATGGAATAATTTGAAGAGAGGGAGTGAGGGCTAGCAGCTTGTCAAATCAGGGAAGACTTTCTGGAGGAGTTGGCCTTAAAGGAAGCTAATGATTCTTGGCAAGAAGGGAGTACATGTCCTGTTTGGGGGGCAGCTTAAGCCAAGCCTGTGGTGGTAGGAGATAGAATGCCAAGTTTGGGCAACAACAAGCAGCCTAAGAGAGACAAGGATGGACAGGTCGACTGGAGCTGGCAGGGAAACCACGCAGTTTGGGTTTTATCGAGTGGGCAGCAGGGAGCCAGGGCAGTGATGTGGTCAGACTGACCCTCCGAGGCTGGCTTCCTTATGCATGGGCCTGGTGGAGATTTGGATGGATGAGGACCTCGGGCTCCCAGGATTTGGGGAGAAAGGCCTTCAGGGGTCCCAAGGCCCTCTGACAAGGGGAACTGTTGATTGTTCGCATCTCCTGCTGGGGGCTGTTTGGACCCTGGAAGGGGATTGCATGACCTCAATAGAGGGACGCTGAGGACCAGCCTTGGTCGATTTGACACCTTCCCTCATTTTGCATAGCTTCTTAGGCCTCCAGGTCTTAGGAGCTGGGCAGAGCCAGGTTTCCCAGGCCAAGTGGCCGAGTGGCCCAGGGTAGAGCAGCGTCTGCAGCATGGCGAGCCAGCTTTCCCAGGCCAAGTGGCCCAGGGTAGAGCCGAGTCTGCAGCGATGGCGAGCCAGCTTTCCCAGGCTGAAGGGGCTGGGGGGCCCAGGGCAGAGGGAAAGGCAGAGAGGGGCAGGGCTGTACCACACTTGGCCTGTTTTCAGGGCCCCCCTTTCGCAGGTGCCCAGAACCAGTTCCTCCCAGGCAGTGGCAACAGCAATAGCAACAGCAGGGGCCCTGGATGCAGGAATGTCCCCCAGCTTGCCCGAAAGATTACGCTGGGCAAACAAGACCGGCCAGAGGCCCTGTTGGCAGGCTCCCCACATACTTCTCCTGGTCTCGGGAAACTGAGCCTGGGATCAAAGGAACTCTGTGGGCATTTGCTACGCTCTGGGGGATTTGGGCCCAGAGCCTCCCGGGCTGTGGCATTAACAACACCCGCTGTTGTGAGCTCCCGCTGTCAGGCCTGGAACTTGATGTCCAGAGAAAGCCTGAGAATGGCTCAGCACATCCCTCCTCCCCCACTGCCAAGGGCCCTGGGGAGATGGCAGGAGCTTGGCCCGGTGCCTTGCTTCCCCTGGGCCCCTGAGCTTGGCACCCGAGCTCCCTCCCCCGAGAGGGCTCAGACACCATCTGGCCCAGACTCTCATTTTACAGAGGAGGGACCTGAGGGCTCGAGTTTGAGGTGACCCAGCCCTCTGTCAGCTGCACTCTCCAGCCCCAGCCCCATGACTCCGTCCAGCTGGCCCTAGAGGACAGAAAGGGGCATAATGGGGGCCAGAATGGGCCCAGGGAAGGCTGAGAAGATGACTTGAGGCCAGGCTGCAGAGTAGTTTTTTGATGCCCTCACAGCCTTCCATCTTAGAGTCCGTGCTGTGTGGCAGGCCCAAGGCAGGAGAGCGGTAAAGGCTAGGCAGTGGGGGTGAAATGATGTGGCCAGGGTCACATAGCTGGAAGGAGTCTGAGGCCAGATTTGAACCCAGGACTTCCCATCACCAGGCCTGGTTCTCCATTCATTGAGTCACCGAGATGCCCCGCTGAGTACTTTGAACGCCAAACAGAGGAGTTTCCAGAGATAACAGGGAACCCTGGAGTTGGTCGAAGAGGGGAGTGACACAGTCACCCCTACTTTAGGAATATCACTGGGATTGAGTGGAGGATGGTGAGGCCAGGTGGGGGCTGATCTAATAGTCCAAGGGAGGAGGGAGCCTGACGTGGGGCGGTCAGGCAGCATGGGTGGAGAGACCCCTGGGGGTTAGAGATTTGGCAGTGGGTTGATTAAGGGTCTGAGAGGGAAGAACAGCAGCCAGGAGGGAGTGACTAGGAGGATAGTAGGGTCTTAGAGGGAAACAGGGAAGAGGGTTAGTTTGGGAGCAGTGAGGCAAAGGTATTGATAAGTGGGTCCTTCTTGTCCTTTAGTCTGCTCTTAATGACTCCACTTGAGGTTTTCTTGGCAGAAGCACTGAAGAACCATTTCCTTCTCTAACTCGTTCTACAGATGGGAAAATTGAGGCCAGCAAGGTTAAGTGACTTGGCCAGGGTCACACAACTGGGTTTGAACTGAGGTCTACCTGATTCCAGGGCTGATGCTCTGTCCACTGGCCCACCTCGCCGACCTTAGAGGCCCCTGAATCTAGCCCCCAACCAGGGTCACTCAGCTACCAAGTAGTTAAGGTAGTATTTGAATCCAGGTCCCTTGGATTCCAATGACAGTGCCCTGAGCACTCTGTCGGACTCTAGGGGACATCTGGCTTTTTAGATGCCCAGAAGGCAGCTGGTGATGTGGACCTGGGCTCAGGAGAGAGTCTGGGGCTGAGACTTAGAGGATGTCTGGGCCGGGAGGAGCCTTAAAGCATGGAAGGGCTTTAGAACAGGGACATCTGAGCTGGGAGGGGCCTTAGAGGCCACCTCTCGGACTCTTCTCCTCCAGATGAGCCAAGGTCCTCCGAGGGGGCAGTGACTCCTTCAAGGTGATACAGCAGGTAAGCTGCACAGGCCCAGGTCTCCTGGTCCCCCGGCTCTGACAACCCCTCTCAGGGCTTCCCTTGCCAGGCTGCTGCGGGGAAGCTGAAGCTGCCCCTTGGGGTGTCATCTGGACTCGGAGCCCTGGGTAATTAGTGTGTATTGTTCTGTGCAGGAAGCCCAGGCCGGAGGGCCAGCAGGCTGGGGAAGTGGGACAGAAGGCAGGCAGAAGAGGAAGGCCTAGCAGAAGGCTGGCTGCCCTGGAGGTCTGGGGCTTTTGAAGCCCATCTTGGTTTGTCTGAGCCAGCAGCCTGGCAGAGCAGAATCAGAAGACCTAAGTTGGAGAAGTCCCCTCACCTGTGTTGGCCTCAGCTGCCTCATCCTTAAAATGGGCTTCTTATATTTTTAGAGCTGGAAGGAACCTTTGGGCTCATTTGGTTCTACACACCCATCTTGTAGAAGGGGAAACCAGTTCAATCACTCAGCCAAGTAGGCTTTATAAAGCTTCCACTGTGTGCTGGGAATGAGTCTAAGGCCCAAAGCAGGGAAGGATCTTGGTCAAGGTCTCACAAATAGTAAGAAACTAAACGGAGATTGGCTGTGGGCCCTTGGCCTCCAAATCTGGGCCTCCCGTGACTCATTCGTTTGTAAACTCTCCGGAGGTGGGGATCAGGGATCATTGGGTTTTTAGCTTTATCCTAAGCCCCAGTTTAGTGCCTGGCACATACAAGGTGCCCCAGAAATGCCAGGTGAATGGCAGAGGACCTACTATGTGTAAGGCAGGGGGCCAGATACCTCAGGGTACTTAAAGACCAGAGGCTTGGCTAAGTCACTCATCTGATGGCTGATCAGGAGACTCCAAGGGCAGCAGGGATGATGGGAAGATGGGAGAGCTCCAGACAGGACACAGGAGAAAAGTGGTGATGGGGCAGGAAAGGGAGGGCACTCCTCCGTCTTATTGGCCTGCCTGACTTTGCTTCTCCATCTCACCCGTGATGATGCCCAATGGTGGTCAGTAGAGCTCCATAGCAACAAGCCTGTCCCTTCTCCCTGGCTGGAGCCTTGACCCTATAGTTTGGGGGCCCCCAAGCAAAGCCCTTTCATGGCCTGAGATCAGGGCTATCTTTTATGATTTTTGTGCCACATGAGTAGCATGTTCTGAAATCATATGTCCAAGAAAATCATTGGATGGTCGGAGGGTGGCGAGGGAAAGAGACTGTGAAATTCGGTCCCTTGGAGGGGAAACCGAGACCATGTAAGACACCAGGAGACCACTTCTGGAAAGACTACTTGTGGGGGACAGTAGCTGGAGAGAAGCCCGTGGGTGTCAGTTACCCATTGTGGAAGAAAGAGGAAGGAGCTAGCATTTGAGAGCTTCCTATTTTAATGAACTGTTCTTGCTAACCAAGGGCTAGGCTTAGTTCTGCCCCCACTGCTGAATGACTACGAATGCTATCAGGAGCCTCTAAATTTTGGCACCCTGGTACAGAGCTTCATGAACCTCACCCTAGTTACAGCCCTGAAAGGGCTTACTGTTTATTAGATTTTTTGTAAATCAGAAAATGCCACATGATGAACCAATCAATAAGTAGGCAGTATGCAGGGAATACAAAGTAAAAATAGAGCCAAACTCTGCCCACAAGGAACTTACCTTCTAAGGGAGGGAGATGTAAATGGCTGACATACATATACATAATGAGTGGATTGGAGCCCCTTCTATTGAGAATTATAATTAAGTAGCTGGAGATTTTTAGGCTGCAGAAGAGGAGGCTCAGAAAGAACTTGCTAGCTGCCTTCAAGAGTTTGAAGGTTTGCCCTCCTTCAGTTTGGTCCCAAGGGCAGAACCAGGAGCCATGGGAGAGAGCTGGAGAGCCACATTTCCCAAGAACATCCTGAGGGGGAGGGGGCCACCATGGGAAGTGATGAGTTGCCCATCACCAGAGGTCCTTATTCAGAGGCTGGAGCCCACTTCTTGACTGTGGCACAGATAGGATTCTTGAGACCCCTTACCCCTGGACAGACCTTAATGTGCTCCATAAATGCAGGCAACAATGATGGTTAGGCCCTCTGAGGTCCCTCGCCACCCTATCTGATTCTGGGCAGCTGGTACTGGGTCAGCTCAGAGGGTACTGGCCTGACAGGATTAACCCAACCTCTGCTGGGCTTCTGCCTCCCCAGAGTCTGAGGGGGCAGGGAAGCACAAATACTCCTGTCCTAGAGGAGGAGTCTGAGGCCCCCAGAGGAGAAAGGACCCACTCAGGGCCAGAAACACAATCACTTCCAGAAAGTGGGACTGGAACCCAGCTCTCCTGCCTGCCAGGCAAAAGCTCCCTCCCTGCCAGCCCAGTAGCCATGATCAGGCCCAGCTGCGTCTCTGTGACTGTGTTTTGACAGCTGTGGTTTTTCAGGAGCCGCCGGGTCAAGTGGGAGGAAGGAGGCTGCGAGCCCTGCACACATATACACACTCATCCTACCACGGTTAGCAGGACTGGGCGAGGACCTGAGGTTCACATTTTGGAAGGAGCAGACACAGAGAGAGGATGAAATCTCTAGCACTCAGGGAGCCTTGGATCTCACACAGCCCCAGGAGGCCTAGACCCTCTGACCCAGGAAGCCTACAGCTAGAGGAGCAGCAGGACCAGCTCCCGGAGCTGGAGTCTGGCAAGGAGGGCCAACGGCACCCTTTTAGGGATCCAAGAAGTAAGTGACTTGCCTAGGGACTCGGCCAGGAGGCACCTGAAGCCAGATTTGAAGACAGGCCTCCTAAGCCCAAGTCCTGTGCTCTCTGCACCAAGCTAGGCTGTCTCTAGTAAGGGCATAAGGTAATTCAGTAATTCAGCGAGGCAATGGGAGATGGCATCCTGGGTTTGGAAGGCTGGGTCCAAATCTCATCTCTGCCACTCATGACCTGTATGGTCTGTGCTAAGGTAGGGTGACACGGTGGCCTTAAATCTCACCCTTGACTCACACCAGCTGGGATACTGGCCAAGTCACATAACCTCATTGGGCCTCAGTTTCCTCATCTGTAAAATGAGAGGTTTAAACTAGATGGGGTCCTTTTTGTCTCCAAGTCTGATCCGTGACCTTCTTGGACTTCAGTTTCATCACCTGTAAAATGAAGGCCTAGACGAAATGACCTCCACCACCCCTTCCAACTCTAAAAATAATAATAGCAACAGCAATAATAATAATACCCAGCATTTTCTACAGCTCTCTGAGGTTTGCAATCAACTATCATCTCAATCTTCTGGAAAGTAGGTCGGCACCATTATTATTACTATTTTACAGATGGGAAAACTGAGGTACAAAGCATTTAAGCAACTGGG
The DNA here is from genome assembly GCF_016433145.1 of Gracilinanus agilis. Lineage (NCBI taxonomy): Eukaryota > Metazoa > Chordata > Mammalia > Didelphimorphia > Didelphidae > Gracilinanus > Gracilinanus agilis. The sequence continues at coordinate 781,594,938 of NC_058130.1, read as the reverse complement.
TTTACATAATCGGGAGTAAGTGTCTGGGGCATAATTCGAACATATTACCCACTACTCCTTGGGCTTCTTCCTGATTGTTTGTTATTACATCAGAGGTGAGCAGAGAATGCGCCGTGTGAAGTCTGGGGGCAAAAAATGAGGTGGTGACAGTCAAGAGGGGCTGCCTGGAAGAGGTGGCATTTGAGCTGGGTTTTAAAGGATGGGCAGAGATTTAATAGAAAATGGAGAAGGGCATTCTAGACTCGGGGCCGCCCCACAGCAGCAAAGGTATGAGGCGGTGCAGGGAGATGGCCGACAGGAGTTCAGGCCTGGGAGGTTGTTCACCTGAGAAGCTCCTGGGCTTTGGCATGAGATGACCCCGACTCCTCCTCAGCCTCTGGAATATAAATAACACTGAGCTCAGCGCTGTCCAGGAAAGGGGCCTGGCGTCCAGACCGGTGGCTGTTTTCATTGCAGGAAGGCCAGGAAATGAGGAGGCTTTCTCTTGATTGGCCCCACTGATGATATCTGGGGATCTTTCCTCTCGGAAAGGAAGTGTCTCAAGGACCCAGCCCCTTCCAGGAGGCTGGGCCCGTCCAGAGAATCTTTTTTCTTTTTTATACTCGTGCCTGCCAACTTAGAACCAATACCGGGTATTGGTTCTGAGACAGAAAAGTGGTAAGGGCTAGGCAGTGAGTGACAAGTGACTTGTCCAAGGTCACAAAGCTGGAAAATACTGAGGCCACATTTGAACCCAGGACCATCCACCAAGCCATCTACCTGTCCCGTGTTCATAGAATCTTTTTTTTTTTTAAACCCTTGTACTTCGGTGTATTGACTCATAGGTGGAAGAGTGGTAAGGGTGGGCAATGGGGGTCAAGTGACTCGCCCAGGGTCACACAGCTGGGAAGTGGCTGAGGCCGGGTTTGAACCTAGGACCTCCTGTCTCTAGGCCTGGCTCTCACTCCACTGAGCTACCCAGCTGCCCCTCCGTGTTCATAGAATCTTAAGGGACCACCGAGGGCATATCGGCCAGCTCAGACATCAAGTGCCCCCTCTCCAGCGTCCTCTACTTGGAAGGTCATTTCTCTCTTCTTAAGACCCTCCAAACAAGTCAGTCCGTGACTCCCAAGCATCCCAGGCCAGTCCTGCCTCTCTCTGGAACTCCCACTGGGGACCTGGGGCTCTGGCCTCCAGAGCCAAGCAGGCTGAGCCCTCTGCCCAAGACGGCTCTTCAGAAATGGGCAGTGCTCGCATCAAGTTTTCTCTCTTCCAGAGGAAAGGTTCCCAGACCCTCCAGCCCACACGGGGGACCATTTCTGCCCTCTGGGGCTCTCCTCCCTGCACCCTCCTCCCCTCTCTGCATGGCCTCTCCCTCGTAGAATGGAAGCTCCTTGAGGCTAAGTCCTGTCTGCTAGCACCCCTCCAGTTCTTGATCATTGACTCATTTGGGGTTTTCTTGGCAGAGATCCTGGCGTGGTCAGCCATTTCCTTCTCCAGCTCATTTGACAGTGAGGAAATTGACGCCAACAGGGTGAAGTGACTAGCCCAGGGTCACACATTTAGTAAGTTTTTGGACCCCATTTAGTGTTTTCTTGGCCAAGATATTGGAGTGCTTTGCCATTTCCTTTTCCAGTTCGCTTTACAGATAAGGAAAATGAGGCCAACAGTGTGAAGTGACTTACCCAGGGTCACACAGTTAATAAGTGTCTGAGGTCAGATTTGAACTCAGGAAGAAGAGTTTTTCTGGTTCAAAGCTGGGTCTTCTCTCCCTTGTGCCATTTAGGCATTCTGAAGTTCCCGATACGTAGTAAATAATAAATATTTCTTATATTTATTCATTAATTCAGTCAGGCAGCCAAGTGGCTTGGGATAGAGTGCCAGACCTGAAGTCAGAAAGACTCTTCTTCCTAAATTCAAATCCAGCCTCAGACTTACTTCTTAGCTGTATGACCCTGGGCAAGTCACTTAACCCTAACTGCTAACCCTTGCTGCTTTTCTGACTTACATCATTTATTTCACAACACATCCATTTCTGATTTATAAATACTTTTTTTTAAAGAGAAAAACGTTCTGCAGAACCATCCGACCCAGCCCAAAGCCAGTTGCCATATATAGGAGTCCAGGCCCGTGGCCCCCCACTTCTTTCAGATCTCCTTCTTGGGGCCATGCTGGGTTGTGTCATTCCATGGCGTTCCGGCATTCTGTAAGTCTAGGCTGCTGCTCTGGTGCCAGGCTGGTGTTCAAATCCCGCTTCTGACTAGCCCGAGGTGTCCCTAGGCTAGATCCCTGATGCCTTTGGGTCCAAGGTTCCTGGGATTCCCAGAGAGGAGTTGGGCTCCTTGGCCACTTGGCCAACCTCCAGCTCTGGAGCAATTCAGGGCCGAATCTCTGCCTGCCTGGCTGCCTTCCGGGGCTCCTGGTCGGCCCAGCCCTTCCAGAACGAATTATCTCTCATGAGATGCCGGACCGAGCCCAAGAACCTCCTCCGCCTTGGAGGGAGCCCCCTTATCCTGCCTGACTGCGAGAGAGGCATGTTCCCTTGTGTGGTGCGAGGAGAGCACAGAGGGCGTCTGCTGCCCTGCCTTCATCCTCTTGGGGGGCCTTGAAGGGCGAGACCAGGACCGAGTGACAGCTGGGGACAAGGCCGTTGGGGGCCAGCAGGTGGACTGGCGAGAGGATGTGGCAGAAGAGAGGGCGGCTCTGGGGCATCTCAGAGAACCTTAGGAAGACAAGGCACCCTCCTGCCCACTCAGCCTTGGGTTCATGTTGCCCCCCAAATCTGAGGAATTGAACCAGATTCTTTCTCTGGCCCCTCCCAGCCCTGCCAGCCCCCCCCCCCTCTGGCTACCATTATGGCCTTCTGGGGGTCTGCAGTGCATTCTGTGTTCCAGCCCGGGGACTTTCCTCTGGCTCTGTAGCCTTGTGCTTCTGAGCTCCTGATGGATGGTGATGAGACTTCCTGGGAGGGACCAGTTTGCTCTGCCCCGTTCAGTGGCCAGATTGTTACTCCTCACAGTGAAGGGGCATCTGTTAAGTACTGAGCACCTGCCAAAGGTTGGACTTCCTGTGTCTGTCTCTGTGTGTGTCTCTGTCTGTCTCTCTGTCTGTCTCTGTCTCTTTGTGTCTCTCTGTCTGTCTGTCTGTCTCTGTCTGTGTCTCTCTTTCTGTCTCTGTCTGTCTGTCTGTCTCTGTCTCTCTTTGTGTCTCTCTGTCTCTGTGTGTGTTTCTTTCTGTCTCTCTGTCTGTCTCTGTCTCTTTGTGTCTCTCTGTCTGTCTGTCTGTCTCTCTGTCTGTCTCTTTCTCTCTTTGTGTCTCTGTCTGTCTCTGTCTCTCTGTCTGTCTGTCTGTCTCTGGCTCTCTTTGTGTCTCTCTTTGTCTCTGTCTCTCTGTCTGTCTCTGTCTCTCTTTGTGTCTGTCTCTCTGTCTGTCTGTCTCTCTCTTTGTGTCTCTCTGTCTGTCTGTCTCTGTCTCTCTTTGTGTCTCTCTGTCTCTGTGTGTGTTTCTTTCTGTCTGTCTGTCTCTGTCTCTTTGTGTCTCTCTATCCATCTGTCTGTCTGTCTCTCTGTCTGTCTCTGGCTCTCTTTGTGTCTCTCTGTCTCTCTGTCTGTCTCTCTCTTCTCTCTCTCTGTTGGCCTGGTCTCTGGGATCACTGCTGATCCAGTTTACACTCTGGGCCTGTGCCCTTCCCAGCCCTGCTTGCTCACAGTTCACCAGATCTCTGTGACCTTGAACACGGGACTTCGCTGTCAGAGTCGCCGTTTTCCTCTGACAAGGGGAGCTAGGATTGGCCTCGCTAGTCTCTTGGGTCCCTTCCGGCGGTGACATTCTGTGTAAATTCTCCCAAAGCTCTCTGGCATTTTCTGTTTATGAAACTGGAGGGGAAGGTCTGAGTCCTGCCTGGGCTCCCTGGAACTGCCCGCAAAGGTTAATTTAAAACAATAAATCTGGTGCGAGTCGAGGGCTCTTTTTTGTTCCTATCACACCGATCTGAGCACTCAGCTTAATATTTTAGCAAATTAAAACATAAATCTTCATTTTCTCCCTTGCGATGCTCCCGGCCTACCCCAGTCTGTCTCGGTGCCTTCACTCAGGTCATCCCCGGACCCTGGAACAGACGTCCTGCTCATCTTCCTCTCTGGACTCGTGTCCAGTCCTCTCTCGAGCCCCAGTCCTGGCACCCTGCCTAGAGAAAAGCTATCTGTCTGTCCTCCTGCCATTTCCAGCTGGCCCTTTGCTCCAACATCTCCCCTGCCTGGGTCTGTGCCCTGCTCCGTTATGATAGGATCCCAGAATCTCCAAGCTGGGGCGGGACTCAGAGACCATCCAGTCCAACCAGTCTCCGAGGATCTCTGAAGATGGGGATTTCTGGATTCCAAGTCCTTCCACCGACTTCGGAGGCAACCCTTAAATTTCTCTGTGCCTCAGTTTCCTTATTTGTAAAACAAGGGAGGTTGGATTCAGTGGCTTTTTTTGGACTCTCTTTTTTTAGACCCTCACCTGCTATCTTAGAATCACTACTGGGTATCGGCTCCAAAGCAGAGGACCAGTAAGGGCCACGCAATGGGGGTTAAATGACTTGCACAGGGTTACCCAGCTAAGAAGTGTCTGAAGCCAGATTTGAACCCAGGATCTCCCATCTCCCGGCCTGGAAACTCAGTGACTTTTAAGTTGCTTTTAGCTCTAACCCTACAATCCCACGAGTGTTCTTTGTCAGCACAAGTGGGCACCTTCTTCTCTGCAATTTCCAGGCTTAGGGAAGTATCCAGGACCCTGAGAGATCAGGCGATTTGCCCACAGTCACATAGCAAGTATATGAGATAAGCAGGGCTTGAATTCAGATCTTTCCAAAGCCTCTGAGGCTGGCTCTCTCCCCACTACACAATGCTTCCTTGCACCTTGGGGTCACTTACGAATGGCAAACAGGGATTTCAATGCGGTGCTTGGTTGGAATTATTCTGACTTCTTTCGGTGGAAAAAGAGCAGTGGGATTCTTCCTTTGGCAGTGCATCCAAGGAGCAGGTGCAGCCCAGGTTTCCCTTGGAAGGACTGGCTTTGAGATCCTGGCTGGGTGAGGGCTGTCCACTGGCAGGCAGAAGATGGGGGCCAGCCCAGAGCAGAGGCTGCTGAGAGGTGGCCTTAGAAACAGGGGGAAGGAAACGGGCCCATCAGCTGGAACCATTGTTGACAAATCACATGGAAACTACTAGGAGGCTCTAAGTGGTTCTGAGCCCCCAGTCTGGTGCCATGAAACTACTAGGAAGCTCTAAGTGGCTTTGAGCCCCCAGTCTGGTGCCATGAAACTACTAGGAGGCTCTAAGTGGCTTTGAGCCCCCAGTCTGGTGCCATGAAACTACTAGGAGGCTCTAAGTGGCTTTGAGCCCCCAGTCTGGTGCCATGAAACTACTAGGAGGCTCTAAGTGGCTTTGAGCCCCCAGTCTGGTGCCATGAAACTACTAGGAGGCTCTAAGTGGCTTTGAGCCCCCAGTCTGGTGCCATGAAACTACTAGGAGGCTCTAAGTGGCTTTGAGCCCCCAGTCTGGTGCCATGAAACTACTAGGAGGCTCTAAGTGGCTTTGAGCCCCCAGTCTGGTGCCATGAAACTACTAGGAGGCTCTAAGTGGCTTTGAGCCCCCAGTCTGGTGCCATGAAACTACTAGGAGGCTCTAAGTGGCTTTGAGCCCCCAGTCTGGTGCCATGAAACTACTAGGAGGCTCTAAGTGGCTTTGAGCCCCCAGTCTGGTGCCATGAAACTACTAGGAGGCTCTAGATGGTTCTGAGCCCCCAGTCTGGTGCCCGGAGCCACCCAGCCTGCCTTTTCCCCTGGCCCAGGGCTGCTTTGCCAGGTTCTGTATTCTAAAGGGGCAAACTGCTCTTTTGCACCTACAAAAATGGCTAACCATTTCCTATACATTGCAATTATGGGCCAGGATCTCTGCTCCAACAGAGCCAGATACGGGTCCAGGTGGTGACTCGGACCTGCTCTAAGACATCCTGAAGAGGCTGAGCGGCCAGGCTTACCGTCCTCACTCGTGACGTATGATACCTTGGTGGCAGAAACAGCAGAGGTGCCCCCGCTCAGGGATGCTGCAGCAGAGCCTCTGGTGGGCGTTTCATCTGTTTATTCCTTCCATGAGCATTTACTAAATGGCCGCCTGCCCTAGGCCAGGCCCTGGGGATAGAAAGACCAATGGAAGCCACTCTGCCCTCAGAGAGCTTACGTTCTTTTGGGGGAGACACAGAGAAGTGGGGACAGCTAGGTAGCACAGTGGACAGAGCCCTAGGTCTTGAGTCGGGAGGATCTGGGTTCAAATCTGGCTTCAGGTACATCCTGGCTGTATGACCCTGGGCAAGTCACTTGGCCCCCGTGGCCTCGGCCCTTCCTCCTCTTCTGCCTCAGAATGGACACTTGGCACTTGGCGTCCGTTCTGAGTCAGAAGGTAAGAGGTCAGCCACAAGCACCAAAGTGCCCAGTCTAGGGCTGGTGGGGAAAGCGTTAGTCCTGACGCCAGGGCAGATTCTCTGCAAGCCACAGGCTTGGCGAGCGCCCTGCGAGGGGCAGTCCTGGAGGGAGAAGGGAAGTCGAGGCAGGGAAGGGAAGGGGGCCGGCTTGGCCGCGGGACGCTCGAAGGGGACGAGCGAGGCAACGATAGAACAACAACGAGGACAGGACAGAGCGGCCAGCGGGGCTCTGCTCGGAGGGGCTTTCACGGGTCAGGAGACGAGTTTTGGTCATCCCGGCCTCAGGAGGAACCAGTGGGGTTCTGTGGCTCGCCAGTTCCTCCCTCGCTGACCCCCTGCATCCCTCCCCGAGGCTGTCCCCGCCTTCCCTCCGCTCCCCCGGAGACCATCCGCCACGAAGCCTTTCCTACCGCAGAGCACCCAGGCGCTGTTCCCAGCTCTCTCCTCCCTCAGCGTCCAGGCGTTCCGGTCACGTCCGACTCTTTGTGGCCCTCGTTGGCGTTTCCCTGGCAGAGATACCGGATGGTCGGCCGTGTCCTTCTCCAGCTCACTGGACAGACGAGGAAACGGCAGCAAAAAGGGTGAAGGGACTTGCCCAGGGTCACACAGCCAGGAAGTGTCCAAGGCTGGAGTCGAACTCATGAATGTGAGTCTTCCAAGCCCATCGCTCTGCGCTCGGGGCCATCTGGCCGTCCCCCCCCCCCCAGGCTCCGACAAGGACACGCCCAGCACCCCACATGTGTGTCTGACCCCGTCCCTTCTCTTGCCTCAAATATAACTGCGCCGTCCGTCATCTCTCTTCTCGAATCGTTTCTATCTCCCAGCTATTGGCTCCTTTCTTGCTGTCCTTGTTCCTCCCATCCTTAAAAAGCCTCACTAAAGGGGCAGCCGGGTGGCTCAGTGGAGTGCGAGCCAGACCTAGAGACAAGAAGTCTCGGGTTCAAATCTGGCCTCAGACGCTGCCCAGCTGCGTGCCCCTGGACAAGTCACTTTCCCTCTCAGGGGCTCTTTCCTCGTCTGTAACAGGAGGGGTCGGACGCCATCATAATTCCTGTCACCCCAAGGCTGATGTTAATGCTCATTGGCCAGTCTAGTCCAACCTCCTTTTACAAATGAAGAAACTGAGTCTTAGAGAGGGGAAGTGATTTGTCTCCCTACCGAGGCAGGATTTGAACTCAAGTCTTTCTGACAAGTCCAGCGCTCTCTTCATGCTACCAAAGGCCTTTTGCCAGCCCCCCTCTTAGGCTTTGCTCTCAGTGGCCCGCCTCTGGGGCACCGGCCTTGGCACAGATGCTGCTCCGTCTTGGGAGTGGCTCTTTGCCTCCCTTTGTGGAAACGTGCCCAGCGAGGCCCAGCCCCCCCACGCCCTGCCCTCCCGTCCTTCTGGGCCTCCAGAGCCCCCCAGCAGCCTCGAAGGGATTCCAGAGAGCCAGGAGAGGGGAGGAGCCCGGCGGGGCTGCCAGCGGGCCGAGGCCACGATGGCTGCTGGGCCCGGCTGGACGCGTCCGGACTCGACAGCCCTCAAAGCGTGTTTCGCAGCGTGTCGTGGGGAGAGGAAGCTCGGCTGCTCCGGGCGAAGCTGAGCCTCCCTGACGGCCGGCCCAGAGGCCTTCGCTCCCTCCCCGGATCCTTCCTCGCCCAGCCTCGGCTCTGCCCGGCTGCCTCTGATTTGTGCAGGACGGCCTTCCGCGCCCCTCCGGCCTTCCGCGCCCCCCCGACCTTCCGCGCCCCTCCGGCCTTCTGTGCCCCTCCGGCCTCACGTCCTGGGTTCTCCTGTCTGTCCCTGCCTGTGGCCGCCCCCCGCCCCCCACCATTAAATCGTGAGCTCCTGGAGGGCAGGGGCGGCCTCTGGGGCTCCCTGGCACCCGGCACCCCTGCCTGCCTCACGGGGGGTCTTAGTAAATGCTCGCCAATGGGCCGCTTTTAATGGACTTTGGTTCTGAGGAGAAGCTGAGGCTCATTCAAAGGCCTGTTGGGTTTCCCAAGCCGGGATGAATCCAGCCTGCTCGGCCCCTCAGCACAATTCCAGCCACGGTTCAGTGTCCAGACATGACTGTGCCCATTTTACAGATGAGAAAACAGAGCCTGGAAATAGATGAGTCAAGCTTACATAGCTACGAAATGATTGGATGTCTCACACTCGAACCCAGATTGCCTGACTCTGAAGTGAGAGAAATCCCTGCCCTCCCCTTTCCCCTGCTTCCATGCACTTACTGCCTCCTGCCTGAGGCTGTGGGCCTCCATGCTCAGGCCTCCTCCCTCTAGAAGCCCCCGAGATTGGTAAGGGCAGATACCTCGTTTTATGTCATCAGCCCGAGGACCTGGGCCTGAGCAGGTGCTAAGTGATGCTGAGAGAAAGGGCTCTGGGCTGGGGTGCAGAGAACCTGGGGTTGAATTTGTCTGTTCTAAGCCTCCCTAGCCCTGACATCTGCTGTTCTAGGTTCTCAGCATTAATATCCTCTGTTCTAGGTTCCCCCTAGCACTGAAAACCACTGTTCTAGGTTCCCCTTAACACTGACACCCCCTGTCTAGCCCCTACACCCCCCC
>NC_058130.1:781557538-781576794 GCF_016433145.1 Gracilinanus agilis | reverse complement strand
GGGCCTGCTCCGTGAGCCTGTGCTTTCTTTTCTCCTCCAGACTCCTTCTCTAACGTAAACACGTCGGCTTCCCTTTTCCTGACGGCTCCGGGTGTTTTTTTCTCTGACAGAGCCTTCTCTTGACCGGCCCGAAGTTCCCTGGATTGAAGGCCAGCGGAGGGAAATCATCGATTCCGCGACATCCTCCAGGAGGAGAAAGTCAATTAGGAAAGGTATTGTGTGTTTCTGGCGAATTCCCCAGCACGATCCTGCTCTGGCGTGGCCTCTCCCTTCCTGTGGCCCCTCGGCCATTCTCTCTGGGCCTCAGCTGCCGCGGCCCACGCAGCAGCTCCCCAGGAATTGTTTAGTTTGGGGTACCAGGAGCACCGCAGCACACGCCTGGGGTCCTTTCGGTTCTGACTCCAGGAGTAAACAAGCCCTCTCTGACTCTGGGCAGGATCAAGGGATGGGATGCAGGTTGGGGGTGGGAAATGCCACCAGGCATTTGGTTATGGCCATCCTCAGTTGCTGGGCGGGCTGTGGGGGGAGGTTTGTCGATGGGAAACCCTCAAACGGCCACACATTTGATCCTGGATTCCAGGATGTAGGCATGGAGTCGTGGGGATGGATGAGAGACCGAGGGCCTCCCTACCCATTTTCTTTTCCTTTAGAACCCTCACCTTCTGCCTTAGAATCAATATTACCGATTGGTTCTAAGGCAGAAGAGTGGTAAGGGTGGGCCATGGGGGTCAAGTGACTTGTCCAGGGTCACCCAGCTGGGAAGTGTCTGAGGCCAGATTGGAACCCAGGACCTTCCATTTCTAGGCTTGGCTCTCCATCCACTGAGCTACCCAGCTGCCTGCCCCCCAATTCCTGTTTTCTTAATGCAAACCCTGGACTCTAGATTGTTACTGTGTCTGTTGGTGGGGAACATATGGGGAAATGTGGACAAATCCACTATTAATGTATTTGGGGAAAACTTACTGCCATTATCGGAAAGCTGGTTTCAGAGTCAGCCCGAGGTCGATGATTTGGGGCAGAATTCGGTCAAACCTTTGCTGCCATAGTATCGTCTGGGAACAGCAGGGCTCCCCCCATTGTCCGAGGAGACTCTCTTATGCCTTGGGCTTTCAGTAGCTGAATACTTTGAATGGGGCCACGGTTCACCCCAAGAAATGTCTATTAGCCACCTGTTCTATGTGAGGCGTTGGAGGCCTCGCGGACAAAGAGGTAATGAAACAGGGAGCTGAAATCCTATTGGGGGAGTACAACACGGGCACTCCTCCATGGATGTGGTGTATGCCTACAGAATCACTCGAGAGGGAGAGGGCACTGTTTGGAGAAAGGGCTACTTGAACCCCTGTTGGACGGACGCTAGGGATTCCAGAAGGGAGACCGAAGGAGGAAGAGCATTCCCAGAGTGGGGTCCAGGGGTCTCCTTTATAAGGCATTCTTCCCTAAAGCCAGCAGTGTGGGATGGATGCTGGGAATGTCAAGGCTAAACTTTTAGATCAGGTTCCTTTCCCTGTGAATCATGGCGGCTTGGCACAGTGGTCCGGATCACCATTCTCCATGGAGCCAGAGGACCTGGGTCTGGCTCCAAGCTCTGCCATGCGACCTCGGATCTGGAGGCAATTTATTTTGGAGGAAAGACCCTTAGATTTGGAGTAAGAGATCCTGGGCTCAAATGTTGGCTTTGCCAATGACGAACTGTGGGATCTTGTGCAAGTCATTTTACTTAGCTTTGATGTCCCTGTTTATAAGATGAGGAGTTGGTGTAGACACTCTCTAAGATATCTTCCAGGTTGGTATTCCGTGTGTTCTGATCAAGGTTGTCCAAATGAGGAAACAGCACCTGAGATATGGTATCTGGGCACCTTTCCCCTTCCTCATCGTCGTTGGTTCTCTCTTCTTCCTCCACAGACTAGCTGTTCTGTGCCTCTGTTTATATATTCTACCCCTCTGGCTTCATGCTGCATCCTCTTCCTCCATGGCCAATGGAATGTAAGCTCTTCGAAGACAGGCACCATCTTCTTTGGATCTCTGCAAGCCCATCACTGATTAGGAAGTGTTCAGTTTTTCAGTCATATCCAACTCTTTGTAACCCCATTCGAGATTTTCTTGGCAGAGAGCCTAGAGTGATCTGGCATTTCCTTCTCCAGCTCATTTGACCGATGAGAAAACTGAGGCCAACAGGGCAAAGTGAGCCACGCAGGGTCACACAGTCAGTAAGTATCTAAGGCTGGATTTTAACTCACAAAGATGCCTCTAAGTAAGTGCTTACTAACTCGTACCCAGTGCAGTTGCTGAGCCTGGGTAGAGTTGAAGCTGCAGGCCAGGGTGAGGATGGAGAATGGGAAGAGAATCTGGGCAAGGGAATGTTTGCCCACCAACTTTTGGGCATAGCCAGGAGCCCAGGCATCGGTCCATGGGACCGTGGGAGAACTCAGATGTAGCCAGGAATGGATTTTCCCAGAAGGAGTAGACAAGGGGTGAGTCAGCCCAGGGGGCAGATAAAAAGACTTCTAGTGGGCCAGAAATATGTGGCCAGCAGATATCAAGTATCCACTGTTGGGTCCCTCACATTGCAATGTGAGCTCCTGCCTATTCAAGATTGTTTTTGCCTACTTGGAGCTGATTCACCGATACGTTTCAATGGCCATTGAGAAGAGGCCAAGGTCAGGGCTTGAGGAAAGTCTTTATCTTTCTCTGCTGTGGCCCAAAAAAGGCTCTGAATGTCAGCAGGTACTGACAGTAGCTCTTAGAGGCCAAGGTCACCATGAACAAAGTCCTTAACTTTCCCCACCGTGGCCTGAAAAATGCTCTGAGTGTCAGCCAGTGCCAACAATATCCCTGAGAGGCCAAGGTCAGGGCCCGAAGCAAAAATCTTCCTGTTTCTTGGCATAACATCAAAAATACCAAATGGCCCATCAGGGAAAGAGGTAAAAGAAATCCTAACGGCCAGGCTCCTTGTCTACTTGCTTTCGGTTTATTGGGTTGTAGAGATTTAATCACTCTTTCCACTTTGGGGACATTACTGCTGTGTTGATGGCCTTCCTAATGCTGAGAGTCATAATGTTGGTTCATATAGCAGAGTAGAATACCGCAGTGCCGCCAATAAAGCCACTCCAGCCTTCTGGTGTCACTGTTCAAGGTCTGGGTAATCTTGCCCAAGGGCCAATGCCCAAGAAACATCTTGTCCTGTCCAGTCAAGTTGCCAGAGTCAAGATGAAGTTTGAGGAAGGCCCTGAAGGCTACATTTGTTCATGAATAGGGTGAGAAGATGGTTAGGGAATTGGCTTCTTTCACTGCAACCAACATCCTTCAAAGGAGGAATAAGATAAGGTAGGGAATGGTGGAGCATGACTTCTCACTCTAACATCCTCCACAATTATATTACTCTCCTACACACACTCTGGGGTTTCTTTCAGTAGGCGCCCAGTGGATTCTTTCTATTTCTACTTTGCCCTCAGGGTCTAAAAGATCTGAGAAATCTTTTTTTAAAAAGATTTCTTGAAATATTATTTCTAGGCTCCCTCGCTTTTTTAAACCATAGTATTCAGGTAGTTTAATAATCTAAAAAGCTTTTTTTCCCTTTGAAATCTATTTTTCAGGTCAGTCTTTTTGTAAGCAATCAGTCTTTTTTGTGTTTCCTTCTAATTTTTTTCTCTCTTCTGATTTTGTTTTTCTGAAAAATGTTTTTAAATTTCATTAAATATTTCCTAGTTATCTTAAAAAGTTTTTATATTTCTTTTAAAAAATTTCGAGTTCCAAATTCTCTTCCTCTCCCCCACCACTTGAGTAGACAAGCAATTTGATATCAATTATATATGTGAAGTCATGGAAAACATATTTCTACATTAGCATGTTACAAAAGCATAGTAATAAAAAGCAAAAAGCATAAAGAAAATGAAAAAAGTCTGTTTCAGTCTGTACTCAGAAGTGATCCGTTCTCTCCCTGGAAGTGGATGGCATTTTTCATGATGGGTTTTTGGAATTGTCATGGATCATAATAACTTTTCCATGGTAGGATTCTTTTTGTATCTGCTCATTCTTTCAGCCTAGCCTGCTTCCTGATTTTGGACTGTATAGACTAGATTCTAGGCATTTCTTTTCTTTTTTTAATTTAAATTTAAATTAAAATTTTTTTCTGAGTTAAACATGTATTATCACACAAAACATATTTCCATATTATTCATTTTCATAATAAGTGAATAATCTTATAAACCCCAAATCATATGCCCAAATAAATAAGGGATAAATTATATGTTTTCTTCTGCATTTATACTCCAATAGTTCTTTCTCTGGAGGTGGACAGCATTCTTTTTCATAAGTCCCTCAAAATTGTCCTGGATCATTGTAATGCTGTTAGGAGCAAAGTCTGTCTGTCACATTTGATTGTTCCACAGTATTTCAGTTACTGGGTACAATGTTCTCCTGATTCTTTCACTCTGCATCAGTTCATGTAGGTCTTTCCAGTTCTTTCTGAAATCATCCTGTTCATCATTCCTTATAGCAAAATAGCATTCCATCACCATCATATGGCACAATTTGTTCAGCCATTCCCCAATTGAGGGACATCCCTTTATTTTCCCATTCTTTGCAACCATGAGAAGCACAGCTATAAATATTTTTGTACAAACAGATCCTTTCCCATTTTTTCATCTCTTTGGAATACAGATTTAGTAGTGGTATTGCTATGTCAAAAGGTATGCATTCTTTTATAGCCCTTTGGGCATAATTCCAAATTGCCCTCCAGAATCAATTCACAACTCCATCAGCAATGCATTAGTGTCCCAATTTTGCCATATTCCCTCCAAAATGTATTATTGTCCTTTACTGTCATATTGTCCAATCTGATAAATGTGAGGTGGTACCTCAGAGATGTTTTAATTTGCATTTCTCTAATCAAGTGGGATTTAGAACATTTTTTATGTGATTATTAGTAGCTTTGATTTCTTCATCTAAAAACTGCCTATTCATATCCTTTGACTATTTATCAATTGGAGAATAACTTGGATCCTTATAAATTTGATTTAGTTCTTTATACATTTGAGAAATGAGACCTTTATCAGAAAAATTTGTTACAAAAATTTTTTTCCCAGTTTTTTGCTTCCCTTCTTGGTTGCATTGGTTTTGTTTGTACAAAACCTCTTTAATTTAATATAATCAAAATTATTCATTTTACATCTTGTAATCTTCTTTATGTCTTGTTTGGTCATAAATTCTTCCCCTCTCCATCAGTCTGACAGATAAACTATGTTCCCCTAATTTACTTATAATATTGCTTTTAATGTTTAAATTACATACCCATTTTGACAGTTATCTTGATATAGGGTGTGAAATATTGATCGAAACCTGAATTTTCCCATATTGTTTTCCAGTTTTCCCAGCAGTTTTGGTCAAAGAGTGATTTCTTATCCCAAAAGCTGGGATCTTTGGGTTTATTAAACATTACCTTGCTGAGGTCATTTACTCCAAGTCTATTCCACTAATCCACCCTTCTGTTTCTTAGCTGATACCAGATTATTTTTATAATTACTGCTTTACAGTACAGTTTAGGATCTGATACCACTAAACCACCATCCTTCACATTTTTTTTTCATCAGTTCCCATAATATTCTTGATTTTTTGTTCTTCCAGGTTAATTTTGTTATTATTTTTTCTAGTTCAATAAAATAGATTTTTGGTAGTTTGATAGGTATGACACTGAATAAGTAAATTAATTTAGGTAGGATTGCCATTTTTATTATATTAGTTTGGTCTACCTGTGAACAATTAATGTTTTTCCAGTTATTTAGATCTAGTTTTATTTCTGTGAAAAGTCTTTTGTAGTTGTGTTCATATAATTCCTGTGTTTGTCTTGGAAAATAGATTCCTAAATATTTTATATTGTCTAGAGTGATTTTATTTTATTTTTAATTAATTAATTTAATTAATTTGTTTAGAATATTTTTACATGATTACATGATTCATGTTCTTTCCCTCCCTTCCCACCCCCCCCATAGCCAACAAGCAATTCAACTGGGTTTTACATGTATCATTGATCAAGACCTATTTCCATATTATTACTATTTGCAATAGAGTGATCATTTAGAGTCTACTTCCCCAATCATATCCCGATCGAGCTATGTGATCAAGGAAATGTTTTTCTTCTGTGTTTCTACTCCCACAGTTCTTTCTCTGGATGTGGATAGCGTTCTTTCTCCCAAGTTCCTCTAGATTGTCCTGGGCCATTGCCTTGCTGCTAGTAGATAGTAGTCCATTACATTTGATGCTGTACTACAATGTATCAGTCTCTGTGTACATTCTCCTGGTTCTGCTCCATTTGCTCTGCATCAATTCCTGGAGGTCTTTCCGGTTCACATGGAATTCCTCCAGTTCATCATTCCTTTCAGCACAATAGTATTCCATCCCCATCAGATATCACATTTTGTTCGGCCGTTACCCAATTGAAGGGCATCTCCTCATTTTCCAATTTTTTTGTCATCACAAAGAGTGTGGTTATGAATATTTTTGTACACATATTTTCTCTTATTATCTCTTTGGGGGTACAAACTTAGCAGTGGTATGGCAGGATCAAAGGACAGGCAGTCATTTAAAGCATCTTTGCACATAATTCCAAATTGTCTTCTAGAATGATTGGATCAATTCATAACTCCACCAGCAGTGCATTAGTGTCCCAATTTTGCCACATCCCCTCCAACATTTATTACTATGTAGAGTGATTTTAAATGGAGTTTCTCTTTCTAACTCTTGCTGCTGAATTTTGTTGGAAATATAGAGAAATGCTAATGATTTATGTGAGTTTATTTTGTATCCTGCAACATTTCTAAAGTTATTATTTCAACTAGTTTTTTAGTTGATTTTCTAGGATTCTCTAAGTATACCATCATATCACCCACAAAGACTGATAGTTTAGTTTCCTTATTGCTTACTTTAATTCTTTCAATTTGTTTTTCTTCTCTAATTGCTAACGCTAACATTATTAGAACAATATTAAATGATAGTGGACATCCTTGCTTCACTCCTGATTTTATTGGAAAGACTTCTAACTTATCTCCATTGCAGATGATACTCGCTGATGGTTTTTAATAAATACTATTTATTATATTTTAAGGAAAGGCCCTTTATTCATATGCTTTCTAGTGTTTTCAATAGGAATGGGTGTTGTATTTTGTCAAAAGCTTTTTCTGCATCTATTGAGATAATCATGTGATTTCTGTTAGTTTGATTATTAATATGGTCAGTTATGCTGATGTTTTTCCTAATATTAAACTTTGAAGTCCTGGTATAAATCCCACATGGTCATAGATGTAATTACCTTCTTTACCTCTTTTAATCAGATCTATTTTACTTTAGCTTTATTACTTCTGCTTTTTTTTTTTGTCTCAGTTGAAGCCCAAGAGATTCAGCTCCAGCCCCTTACCTTTTCTCTGTGTGTGTCTACCTCCCTCAAATGTTTCTTGTAAACAACATATGGTTGGATTCTGTTTTTTTAAAACCCTTACCTTCTGTCTTAGAATAACTATTGGTGTATTGGTTCTAAGGCAAAAGAGCAGTAAGGGCAAGGCAATGGAGGTTAAGTGACTTGCCTAGGGTCACACAGGTAGGAAGTGTCTGAGACTAGGTTTGAAATGGATTCTGTTTTTTTATCCACTCTGCTATCCACTTCCATTTTATGGGTGAGTTCATCCCATTTACATTCACAGTTATGTTACCATCTGAGTATTTCCCTCCATCTTGATTTCCTCTTTTAATCCTGCCCTTTTTCCTTTCACTTGTTCCCTCCACATCAGTGTTTTGCTTTCAGTCACTCCCCTCCTTCCCCCTCCTATTGGAAGGCATTGAGACTCCTCTTTTGACTCCTTTTCTGATCCACACCTTTTCTTATTGGAAAGCATTGTAGTCTTATTGGAAAACTTTAAGTTCTTAGCAAACCAACAGTCAAGAGGTTAACAGTTTCTCTCTTGGTCAAAAATGCAGCTGCTTTGGCTCTTTTCTAGACTGATTCTAGACAGTCAAGGTCAAAATGTCATCCAGCAGGGGCTTTCCGCCCAAGAAAAGTATCCCAGAATTAGCTTACTGATAAATAAGGCAGCTAGAATTCAGCTTTGTACCTTGTTCTATTCCAGGCTATCTCTACCTTGAAGTCACTGAGGCTCTTTTGTATGACATAATTTGTAATTTTTGTGCAACTTCGAAGTTTCTTGGTGTTCTTTGTGTGAAATGAGTCTTGAAATCTATACAAATAAACTCCATGCTGCCGGTCAGAGAGAGCTGCAACCATGAACTAATAGATCGTCTCCGTCATCTTTCTTTATCACCTAAACTGTCCTTATCAGATTGCAGAGCTCCCTTATATTACTCTCTTCTCCACCACCCCCTTTCTTATTCCCCTTCTTCTTCTATGTAGGGTAAGATAGGATTCTATACACCAATGAATCTGATGTTCTTCTTTCTCTGAGCCAATTCCATTTCTCTGAGTAAAGTTTAAGTATTACCTGTCACCACCTTGATCCTCCCTTCCATTGTAATATTATTCCACCACCACCACTCTGTGCCTCTTTATGTGATATAATTTACCCCATTTTACTTCTCTCTTCCCATTTCTCTTAGTACGATCCTCTTTTTCACCCCTAGTTTTTTTTTAATATATCATCCTAAACAGCTTACTATCCCACCCCCTGTCTGCATACACGTCTTCTAACTACTAGGATAATGAAAACAATTTTTAAGAGTAACATATCATCTTTCCATATAGAAATATAAACAATTTGGCCTTATTTGGTTTTTACATTTTTTCTCTTTCTTATTTATCTTTTTATGCTTCTCTGGAATTTTGTATTTGGACATTAGAGAGAGTGTGAAAATTTGAACTCTGTAAAGGCTGCCTGATCCTTTCCTGGCAGCTCCTTGTGAACAGAGGGCAGGTGGGTGGCTCAGTGGATTGAGAATCAGGCTTAGAACCAGGAGGTCCTGGGTTCAAATCTGACCTCAGACACTTCCTAGTTCTGTGACCCTGAGCAAATCACTTCACTCCCATTGCCTGATCCTTACTGCTCTTCTGCCTTAGAACCAATATACAGTATTGTTTCTAAGATGTGAGGTTGGTAAATAAATAAATATGGTTTAGGTAAAGTTAGGAGAAGGATGGAAGGTGAGAGTTTTAAAAGGAAAGAAAAAAATGAACAAAAATAACATTGATTAGCCATTTCCTGTATGCTGTCATATTTTCAGATCTGGTCCAAGCCTACCCAATGACGATGCTGATGGTGGCTAACATTTATAAAGTGTTTTAAGGTTTGGAGAGCGCTTTACAAATATTGCCTCATTTCATCCTCATAAGAACCTGATAATGTTCCATTTGACAGATGAGGAAACTGAGACAGGCAGAAAGAGGTTAAGCAAATTCTCTAGGGTCACTCAGCTAGTCAAGGATCTGAGACTGGATTCAGACTTGGGTTCTCCTGATTGTAGGTTTGTTCTCCCCACTGGGCTAGCAAGGAGGCAATGTATTGTAGTGGAAAGATGCTTGGATCCCAACACTTAAAAAGACCTGCTTGACCTTGGATGAGGCCCTTCCCCTCTCTGACCTTCAAGTTTCTATTCTATAGAATGAGGCCCCTGCCAGACCATTTCTGGTGCCCTAGAATAGTCATTAAACCAGGAAATCTTGGCAGCCACATTCCAAATGATCAGACTTTGCTGGATTTGGTTAGCAAGGCAACAGGGACCTCAGAATCACAGCTTGCTGGAGCTAGAAGGGCCCTCAGCTAATCAAATTCCTTCTTTTAGAACTTGGGAAACGGAGGCCCTGGCATTCTTATTCAGTTGCCTAAAGTCACCAGGTACCAACTGGCAAAAGCTGGAAATGTTAGCTCTGGTGCAGAGGCTTGTGGGCACTGCCAGAGTTTGTCCAGAGCTATCTAAGCAGAAATCAGAGCCCAGAAAGTCAGGACTGATAGATTCCTGATAACAGCAGACCATTTCCCCAAGGGGGGGACCTCACAGACCCCTCTACCTTTCTGCTCCCACAATCTACCTTTCTCTCCCGAGATGGGCCATTCCCCCTGGCAGTACCTCCCATGAAAGGTTGCCTCATGGATAACTCCAGGCTGAGAGTCCAGAGAGATCTTTTCTTCCTAAAGAAATGGGCATTTCCTAAAGCAGGCACTTCCTATAGAAAGAAGAGGATCTCTCATGTGGCCCCTGAAGCCACAGGAAGCCTGAAGGGATCCCAGATGGGGCTCTGGAAAGTAAAGGGGGAACATGCCAACCCCTTCTCTTGCCAACTCTTACAGGGAGCAATTCAGATAGTCCATGGGACGCGCCGTTGCTTGTTCAGCAAAACAAATCTGATTGTTTTCTGGGAGATGTTTATGGGCCGTTGGAATGCTTTATGGCTTTTCTTCTTCGGCTTATGAGTTCCTTGGAGTCCTTCACATCATCTGCATTTCCTTTGGGGTGAGATAAAGCCTGTCCTACCTGCTACGTCTTCATTACCTCGAGTGCTTGTATGGGAGCTAAGGATCTTTTCACATCCATTTAGAGGATACCCTACAACAAACTCCAGCTGGAGGCAACTAGCCAAAGAGAGAAAGAGACAGAGACAGAGAATGTTGGTCCTTCCGGTTCCAAGCCCCAGGAGGAAGGGAATGGACATTCATTAGGCACTGGGCTGAGTGCTTCATCAATATTATTTCTTTTGACCTTCACAAAGCCCTGGGAGGTGGGCGCTATTATGATTCCCATTTTATAGTTGGAGGAACCTGCGTCAAAGAGCAGTGAGATGACTTGCCCAGGGTCTCACAGCTAGGAAGTGTCTGAGGCCAGGCTTGAACTGTGCCCCCAAGCTGCTTCTACTCAGGATTACCAGACCCAGTGTCTGTCCTCTTCTGTCCCTTCCAACTGGGAGATCCTAGAATTTTTTTACTTCCCAAATGGAAGAGTCTGGGTGAGTCTCTTCTCTTGTGGGACTTTAGTTTCCTCCTTTGCAAGGTTAAGTCACTGGAGGAACCCTTTCCTGTGCTGCCATTATATGAGCACAACCCCTGACCCTATTCCCATCAGTTACTTGGCCTTGTCCTCACTCTAAGATATTCTCAGACTTCCCGGCCTGGGTTCAGTTCAGATCTGGCCTCAGACACATCTCTAGATATGAATTGTGTGACCCTGGGAAAGTCACTTAACTCCCATTGCCTAGCTCTTGCCATTCTTTTGCCTTGGAACCAATACACGGTATTGATTATAGGACCAGAGGTAAAGGTTTAAATTTTTAAAAATATATAACTACAAAACTAAATAAAAATATAATCAGCAAAATAAATATCAAAAATCAACTAATTATAATATATAAATATTTAAAAATGTTTAAATAAAAATTAATATGAAAATTAAAATAAGTATAAAATTAAAGACCAAAAAAATTGACTTCTTGTGTCTATAGTCAGAAGACCTGAGTTCGACTCTTACCTTTGATACCAGCTGAGTGATCTTGGTTGCAGCTTACTTATTTCTTCAAAGTATGGCCTCTAAGATCCCTTTGAACTCTGGGCGTAGAAGCCCAGGGATCCTTTTATTATTATTATTATTATTATTATTATTATTATTATTATTATTATTATTATTATTATTATTAGAAAATAAGCCAAATTTTATTTGAATCAAATACCAATCAAAACTGGGAAATAATTTTACAAATGGTTCAGATCCATGAGGATCCATCTATTTCAGGCCCTACAGAAGGACCATTTTGCAGCGGCATAACCTATCTGCCCTCGACTTCCACAGAACACACAGGTTCAGAGGTACGCCCCCCAGAGAATCCCATTGAAACCCAAATGCTTTGCCATTTCTCTGGTCCTTGTCTCTCTGGAGTCTGCACAAAGACCTCTCCTTCCTTTCCTGTGGACCAAGTCTAATTGAGCTGTCTTCTAGCTCTAGCCCATTTTCATTTCTGAAAATAGGAAAAGAGGGGAAAGCCCATCACTTCCAAATCCATTTAGCCCCCAATTCTTCTTCTTGCCTCAATATTCCAAGGAGCCATGAGTTTATGGATTGTTGGATCATAAATGGAAAGCTGGAAAAGACCTCAGAAACCATCTGCTTCACCCCTTTCAATTTACAGAGGGGGAAACTGAGGCCCAGGGATGGTAAGCAGCTTGCCTAAGGTCATAGCAAGTGTCTAAAGTGGAATTTGAAGCCAGGGCCTCTGACTCCATACCCAGAGCTCTTTCCGCCATAACCCACCATTTCATTACCATGGGTGGATGTCAAAATGGCCTTCCCTAACCCCATCCCCAACCTTAGTGGATGGTGTCATGAGTTGCTCTGACAATTATGACACAGTGGCCAGAATCTGGCAATGAAGTCCCCCAGACCTGGCTGGGAAGTCCTTCCCACCCGACTGGTTTTACCCAAGCTGTCTCGCCTTGCCTTCTCCACACCTCGATCAGGTATTACAAAAAGGGTCATGAGGGAAGGTTTGGCTGTGCCAGAGAAGATCGTTCCCCCTTCTTGGAGTCCGGATGCTTTCACCGAGAAGTGTCAGAGCTGGACCGGAGCTTTGAAGATGAAAATTAAGTAGCTCTGTCTACACGTGTGTGCAGTTTCTATATTTAGTGCCAATTAACTTCTCGTCACTGGGATAAGTCGTCGTACGCGCTGCTGAGCGGACCAGGTATTTGCCAGTGGGCGCTCTGCTCCAAGGGAAGTGTGAAAGTGACAGCAGCCTCTTCCCGGCATCCAGCTCGATGCTTCTTGGCATTTGGGGGCTGGTTTTGGTCCCATAGTCTGTTCTGGTCCCAGTGATTGATTAAATGGTGTCTTCGGCCTCATTGGCTCTCCAGGCACTCGTAGCCCTTGCCTCCATCTGGGGGCTTTTTTCTTTGAAATCCTTTAGCTTGTGCCCACTCCTCTGGGGTAGATCTGCTAACCAAACTGTCCTGGGTCTTGGCAGGGGTATCGGAGGCAGCAGGACCCGCCGAGGGCCACATGGGGCATCGATGCCAACAAGAATAAGGCATATAAGCCTTCAGAATAAAAGGTGTCTCCTGTCTCAGGACAATAGCCAGGAACAAGCAAGCTTTGGGAGATTTCAGGAGCGTGAAGAAATGCTGTGGTTGTTCAGTCATTTTTCAGTCGTGTCCAATTCTTCGTGGCCTCTTTTGGGGTTTTCTTGGCAGTATTCCTAGAGTAGTTGGCCATTTTCTTCTCCAGCTCATTTGACAGATGAGGAAACTGAGGCAACCAGGGTTAAATGACTTGTCCAGGATCATATAGCTAGTAAATGTCTGAAGCCAGGGATTCCAGGCCTGGCACTCTATCCACTACATTGGCTAGCTGCCCATCAATAAAGAATGGTGGTAAGAAATTGTTTCGGTATACGTGTATGGAATGGGTTGGCATTTTGTAGGACAGACTTAAGGAAGCCTAGAAGGGGACATAGACCACTCACTCTACCCACACCAATGGGCCCTCTTTCAGGAATCAGCAGCCACTTGTGTTGGCCCAAAGAATTCGACTGTCTTGGTTTGAGATCAGTGGCGAGGCTATCTGCCATGAACCCTTAGGTAGAGGTGCCCCACAATTCCTTTGATAACTTCCCTGGTAACTTTTATGCCTCTCTACCCATGCAGAGCTCTTCTTCTCTACCCTAGGCAGCAGTTATCTCTCTGCCTCACTTGGGCTCCCCCTGACACCCAGAGCCCCCAGTGGGGTAGGACCATGAGGCTTAGGCTGGCACCTCTCTCTGTGAGCTGGGGGAAGGGAATCACCTTCTAGCAGAGCCATTGGCAGCTTTCCTTTCGCCCCTGCCCCTGGTTTGAGACTGGCCAGACACACTGATTTACTACAGACATTTTGCTCACAGCTCAGAAATGGCCCCAGGCTGTGATCCTAATGATGTTGTTTTTCAATGGGCCTCCCTCCCTCTGCTTCTTCCACCCTCCCACCTACAATTGATGGGCTCTAGGAAGGTTTGGGTCAACCACTGATCTAATTGATCCAAATTTGTTTTAATTGCCAGAGGTGACATTGCTCTCCATCCTAGGCCCCCAGTGAGTCAGTTCTCAGTGTCAGCCACAGCGATTCTGGTAATCAAAAGCTTTCTGGCCCCAAGAACCCAATAGGAATGAGGGAATAAAGCTGTATTAGTGTCAGTGGGTGGATAGTGAGGCACTGGCTGGCCAAAGGGGACAGGAAAAAGGTTGCATTGACCAGGTTTTCAGCCAAGTTCTCAAATCAGGGGCAGAAGGAGAAATCAGAGACCTCCTTGCCTTCCACTGACAGTTCTGGTTGACCCTTCCATAGGCATGTGGGAAAAGGGCTCTGGTTGGCAAGGTCACCTGGCCCATGTGTTTTTCATCTGCCGCCCTTTAAAGCAAGGGTTCTTAACTGGAGACCCATTAACTTCTTTTAACATATATATGCATATATATATATTTTTTTTTTTTTGATAACTGTGTTGCTATTATTTAGTTGTTTTAGTCATGTCCAACTCTTCATGACCCCATTTTGGGATTTTCTTGACAAATATACTAGAGTGGTTTTCCATTTCCTTCTCCAGTTCATTTTACAGTTAAGGAAACTGAGGCAAACAGGGTTAAGTGACTTGTCCAGAGTCACACAGCTAAGTGTCTGGGGTCGTATTTGAACTCATATCTTCCTGACTCCTGACATAGCCTCTATACACTGCATTTCCCAATATTTGGTTCCTTATAATTTGTAATCTTATGCATTTTATTTTGTGTGTTTAAAAATATTATTCTGAAAAGAAGTTCATAGGCTTCACCAAATTGTCAACAGAATCCTGGCCAGAAAGGGCTGTTTTAAAATAAGCCATATTGCAGGAATATTTCTGTAAATCTGGAGCTTAAGCTTCATCAAGGCATATGAACTAACACTTACTGCCTTGAGTTCAGCCCTTTAGAGAGAAGGAAGGAGAAGAAGAAGCCATTCAAACAATTTATTTACACCCTTCAGTTTAGATATGTTGAAATGTCCCATTGCTGGTGTTAGCACATCAGGGCTGGCAGTGCAACTAAGTCATTGGGCAGTATTAGCACAACAGGGCTGGCAGTGCAACTAAGTCATTGGGCAGTATTAGCACAACAGGGCTGGCAGTGCAACTAAGTCATTGGGCAGTATTAGCACATCAGGACTGGCAGTGCAACTAAGTCATTGGGCAGTATTAGCACATCAGGACTGACAGTGCAGCTAAGGCATTAGGCGCAGGAAGGCAGCAAAAGGTATGAAGGTTTCCACCAGGGAAGTCCCTACATTTCCATCTCTGCTGAAGCTCTCTGCCACCATTAGACCCCAAACTGCCCAAGAGCCGGGACTGATTTATGTTTTTTATTATATCCTCCAGGCCTAGCACAGTACCTACACATAGCAAGTGCCTAATTATGATAGCTATGCACTATTGTAAATAGAGCACTGGGCTTGGAGTCAGAAGGACTCAAATTCAAATCTGGTCTCAGATGTTTATTGGCTGGGTGACCCTGGGCAAGTCATTTCACCTCTAACTTCCTCAGTTTCCTCAACTGTAAAATGGGAATAATAATAATAGTATCTACTTCAAACGGTTGTTATGAGGGTCAGTTGACAGAGTATCTAGCTTAATAGGGTATTTAAAAAAACATTTCCCTCTTAGAATCAATACTGTGTATTGGTTCCAAGACAGGAGAGTGGTAGGGGCAATAGAAGGTTAAGTGACTTGCCCAGGGTCACACAGCTAGGAAGTCTCAGAGACCATACTGGAACCCAGGACCTCCTTTCTCCAGGCCTGGTTCTCCATCCACTGAGCTACCTATCTGCCCCCCACCCCCAGTAGGTTCTTAATCCATACTTGTCCCTCCCTTCCTCACTCCTTCCTTTGGCCGGGGTTATCTAACCTCCCTGTGCCTCAGTTTCTACATCTGCAATGAGAGGATTGGAGTAAAAGGAGATGTAGGCCCCCTTCTAGACGTGTTAAGTCTGTGATCCTGATTTAGAGATGGAAGAGGCTTAGTCATCATCAAACCCACCTCAGACCTCTAACAGGGAACTTGAGGCTCGGAGAGGAAAAGGATCTCCCCAGGCAGCCAGCAGCAATGGCCGGCCGGCCATACAGGCTCAGGTCCTCCTCCCAGTGCCCAGGAGCCCATCCTTCGGTTGGCCGCCCGGCGTTCAGAAAGAGACATTGTGGTGTAGTTTGGAATCGGAGAAGTTTCGCCTGACTCTGTAATAAGGGAAGCAGGGAAAGAGCCCCAAGCAAGGAGGGCCGCAGGCAGGAGGGTCCGAGCTCTCTCCGGCTCCTGGGCATTAGCCAGGAGTCGGCTTTTCTTGAAGCAGCCTCCCAGGAGGAGCCAGGAAGTGTCCTCTGGGGAGCCGTGACGCGAGGCTTCCCACCCAGGCTGGAGGGAAGAAGGTGAGTCGCCTCCTCATGAAGTGGGCTGGAGGGAGCCCAGGATGGGAGGTGGTGCGGAGGCGTCAGCACCGCCAAGCAGAGAGTGCGAAATCCAGCTAAGAAAAGACGGGAGAGAGAAGAGGAGACGTCCTCCTGGGCGCCCGGAATCTAGGCCGACTGGCCGGCCAGGACGGGGGCTCTCTCGCTACGCTGGCGAACGGGGGGGTCCTCGGGCCCGCTGCCGGGCCTCGGCGACCCCCCAAAGCATTAAACTGGAAAAAATCTCCAGGAGCAGGAAATGATAAGAGGAGCCAGACTTGGAGTAGGAGGGATCCCAAGGACCACTGGGTGCCCCCCCAAAGGAGAAGCCTTTTCTGCATTAGCCCTAACAAATGCTTAGCCATCCCCTCTTTAAAGACCCCCCGGGATGGGGCCTGAGCGGGCATGGCTGCCCCCAATAAGCTTTACTTTATTTTTAATTTGTAAACTACCTTCCATCTTAGAATCAATCCTGTGTATTGAGCCGCAAGGGCGAGGCGATGAGGATTGAGTGACTTGCCCAGGGTCACACAGCTAGGAAGTGTCTAAGGCCAAATTTGAACCCAGGACCTCCCATCTCTAGACCTGGCTCTCAATCCATTGGGTCACTTAGCTGCCCTCACCCCCATCTTTATTTTTTAACCCTCACCTGTCTTAGAATCAATACTAAATATTGGTTCCCAGGCAAAAGAGCAGTAAGGGCTGGGCATTTGGGGTTAAGTGACTTGTCCAGGGTCACCTAGCTAGGAAGTGGCACCCAGCAAGCTTTCTTTTTGAAGGGAATAAGCCTACTATGGGCCAGGCACTTTTTTTTTTTAAATAAACCCTCACCTTCTGTCTTGGAGTCAATCCTGTGCATTGGCTCCAACGCAGAAGAGTGATAAAGGTGGGCAATGGGGGTCAAGGGACTTGCCCAGGGTCACACCGCTAGGAAGTGTCTGAGGTCAGATTTGAACCCAGGACCTCCCCTCTCTAGGCCTGGCTCTCCATCCACTGAGCCACTCAGCTGCCTCCCGGGCCAGGCACTTTTTACAATTATTGTCTCATTTGATCCCCACAATAACCCTGGAAGGTAGGTGCTGTTGTTATCCCATTTTACATTTGGGGAAATGGAAGGCCACAGAAGTTAAGTGACCCATCCAGAATCACACAGCGACTAAGTGGCTGAGACTGGATTTGAACCCAGACCTTCCCGAGTTCCGTTCACTATACCACAAGCTCCCTCAGACCCTCCGAAAACCTGAAGGCTTTGCAGAGACTTCTGACAAGCTGGCCTCTCTCTGCAGCATTCTGGGCCCTTCCAGGAGGAACTTGGGCCGCCTGGACCTTGCCCAGAAGAGGGCAGCTTGGCCTGGATTTGGAAGGGCCGTCTGTGGAGGAGGGGGCAGGTCGTGGGCTGCAGTGGTCACCCGGCCTCAGTGTCTGCTTCTCGGGCGTCTCCGCCCTGGCATCCCCTCTCTGCTGCTGCCCCCGCGGGCCCTTGGGCCGGCCACCCGATCTCCGGGGCCTCAGAGTCATCACCGATAAAGTGCAGGTGTACGCTCGATGGCCTCTGAACCCCAGGCCGGCCTTTAGCCTGCCCTCCTCCCCACACACTGCCACCTCGCACACGGCTGCCCGCCTAACCTCGTACCCAGGTCCCGGGCCGGAGAGCGTCCGACACACTCGCTGGGCCTGGGCTGAGGCCCCAAAGGAGGCAAAAACGCATCCAAGACTCTATTTGGAAACGGCATCAGGGTAGCGGCTGCCATGTTGATGGTTATCTCAGCGGACAGAGCCTGTGAGCGAGAGGCCCCATCTTACACACGGGGAGACCGAGGCCCAGCTGAGAGGCTAGCGGACCACGGGCAGCTGGGGAGGGTCCAAGACCCCAGATTTCAGCCCCGCTCTTCCTGACGTGTAGCCCACTGCTCCATTCACTGCACCACGCTGCCTGCCTGTTCTTGGAAGGGGAGATCCCTTGAGTTCATCCACATTCATTTCTCGTCTTTCATGAATGGTGTTGCCTGGAAATCATCCGTTTGGCCCTCTTTGGGAAGCCCCAAACCTTTGGACTCCTCAAATCTCAAGAGAGTTCCGTGCGACTCAATTCAATTCAATAAGTCAAGTCGATAAACATTTATTAAGCACTTGTTGTGTACCAGGCACTGTGCTCAGTGCCAGGATTACAAAGAAAGCAAAAGGCAGACCCTGTTGAGGGCAGCAAGGTGGCTCAGTGGATAGAGAACCAGGCCCAGAGTCAGGAGGATCCGGGTTCCAATCTGGCCCCAGCCACTTCCTAGATGTGTGACCCTGGGCAAGTCACTTAACTCCCGATGCCTAGATTTTACCACTCTTCTGCCTTGGATCTGATACACAGGATTGACTGTAAGGTAAGGCTTAAAAAAAAAGAAAGAAAAAAGTGATCCCCGTTCTCTTGGAGCTCACGGTGTAATGGAGGAGACAGCATGCCAGCAACCGCGGGCAAACATGATATATAAAGGACGAACCGGGGATAATCTCAGGCAGAAGACACTAGATTAAGGAGGTCTGAGACAGGCATCTTGCAGAAAGGAGGACTTTAGCTGAGACTTGAAAGCCAGGGAGGTGGAGACGAAGAGGAGGGAGTTCAGGCATGGGGGGGGGGGGGACAGTCAGAGGAAACGCTTAGAAGAGAGAGACAGAGACTGGGAGGAGAGAGAGAGAGAAACGGGGGGGGAGAAAGGGAGAGAGGGAGGGAGGGAGGAAAGACAGAAAGGGGGAGAGAGATGGAGGGAGGGAGAGAGAGAACGAGGAGCAGGGAGAAAGAGGGGGAGAGAGAGAAGGGGAGGGAGAGAGAAACAGAGAGTGAGAAGCAGAGAGAGAG
>NC_058130.1:781546561-781554688 GCF_016433145.1 Gracilinanus agilis | reverse complement strand
GAAGGAGAAGAAAGAGAAGGGGGAGAGAAACAGAGGGAAAGAGAGGAGAGACAGAAAGAGGAGGAGACAGAGAGGAAGAGAGAGAGAGAAACGGGGAGAAGGAGAGAGAAGGGGAGGGAGAGAGATGGGAGAGAAACAGAAAGGAAGGAGAAAAGGAGAGAGGGAGGGAGAGAATGAAAGAGGGAGGAGAAAGAGGGAGAAAAGGAGTGAGAGAAAAGAGAACGAGAGGGAGATCTGAGTCTTAGGAAAATCATTTTAGTGGCTGAATGGAGGCTGGACTGGAGTGGGGAGAGACTGAGGCAGGCTGAGCCCCCAGAAGGCTATTTTAATAGTCCAGGTGTTAGGGGTTGAGGTCTGCACCAGGGTAGGGTCGGTGCTGGAGGAGCAAAGGGCTGTATTTGAGAATGTTGCAAAGGGAACTTGACGGGCCCTGGCACCATATTGGATGGAGGCGAGGAGGCCAGGATGGTTTGTAGAGGCTGGGAGGTGCGTGTCGTCCTCTGTAGTAATAGGTGAGGTAGTGGGGCGGGGGTAGGGCTGGTCTTGGACATGTTGGGTTTAAGACCTTTACGTGGCATCCAGTTTAGAAGGTCTAGAAGTCATTGGAAATGGGAAAGTGGAGGTCACCGAGAAGCTCAGTGGATTTGAGACTCTAATAGAGGCGATCATGGAATTCCCAGGAACTGAGGAGGTCTGCGGGCTAGATAGTGTGGAAGGTAAGAGGAGGCGCAGGAGCCGGTGGTGTCACTAAAGCTGAGGAGAAGAGAGGGTCAAAGAGATGAGGGCGACTTTGTCAACAGCTACAGAGAAGTCGAAGCTGAAGCCAGAGAACGTGCGATGAGGCAGCTGTTCTAGGCGCCTTTTGCCAACTTGTAAATAATAGGAGGAGGGGGCAGCTCAGTCGGTGTCCTAGGAGTCCTCCAATGGAGTGAGGATTCCAGAGACCTGGGCAGTGGTTGTCTTGAACATTCCCCCCCCCCCCATTAGAAAAAGGGTGTTCCACAATCACGTGGGGCCTTTCCTCAAGGCTACGCTTGGGCTCTCTGGAGATCCTGGGTGAGGGTGATGCATTGGAGGTAGGCCCAAGAGAGGAGGCATTTATTTCTTTGTTATGTACAAGAAAATTAAGACGAATCAGACTTGACAAATTCATTTATGGAGATACAGACTCACCTACACAAAGTCATCAGTGTTTTACCATTTGCCATCAATTGTACACGTCCAGGTTCTGGGTGTTTTGGCTTCTCTCCAGGTGCTTGCTCTTTTTTCCTGCGTAGAGGCAAGTGGGGGCTCAGAGCTATTGCATCCAGGCATCCCTCCTGCCAGGACTGAGAGATCAGCGCTTTCTCTGCCGGAGTCACCACTCACAGACATCAGTGTCTGGGCTCCAAGCACCAGCAGGACAGGCCAGCCCATGCCTGACCCCAGATCTCCTTCTCTTTCTGTTGCCAGCACTAACTCTATCCCTTCGTCTGATAGCGGCCCCCTTCGTGGTCTCATCCCGAGCAGCCAAGGGCTGACTTCTGAGCAGATTCCTGGGGCCAGGAGGGCCTCCCTGAACTCTCTCAGTCAGAGATGATGGGGGTCAGCTCAGGGTCTTCCTCTGAGGCCCATCTACAGTCCTGCCTTCTCCAGGAAGCCATTCTCTGTCTCCTTTTATGCTGGTGCCCTCCCTCTGACGACGACCCCCCAATCTGTGCCTCCCTTCTGGTCTGGGGTGGCAGTTAGGAGAGCAGGTCAGGGGATGCCTGGGGGGATGCCCCAAAGGCTGCCCCTGTGGACAGGAATGCGGGGAACCTCTTTAACCTGCCATCAGAAGAGTTTGCCTATAAATAATGACCCCACAATGATTCTTATCTCTATTTAGGCAGGCCAGGCTGGGCTCCTGCCACTCATTGGCATGCGCGGGCACTTTATAAGCTGGTACTGTCTGGCCCGCAGGGGTCAGAGAGGGCTTTCCAAAGCTGCTCTTGCCCTCAGGCCAAGGCAGAAGGGTGGTCTCTGTTGGATCTTTCCATCCTGTTATCCATGATGGGGTCTTGAGAGGGTGGGATGGGTCTAGTGGAAAGAGCCTTGGCTTTGGGGCGAAGTCAAGAGCCCTGGGTGCTAATCCTGGCTCCGTTCTCATGTGAAAGTAAACAAATCACTTCTCTGGGCCTCCGTGATCTCCTGTGTCAAGTGGGAAAGGTCTGCCCTGGCAGCCCCAGCGGGCTTTGATGAGGATGACCTGAGCGAAACAGGAAGCGAGTCCTTTCCGAGGGCCGCTGCAGCCCTTGAATGAAAGCTCGAAGGGACCCTTCAGCCCTCAACAAAACGACTACCCTTCCGCGGGCCACTTGCTCTCCCCAGGCCTCGGTTCCCCCTCCTGTGAGATGGGTGCTCTAGATGACTCCCCAGAGCCCTCCTAGCCCGGATATTCTCCATAGATCTAAGGATCTGTCTTTAATTCAGCAAGCACATACTGAGCGCCAGCCGTGTACGGAGCCCGGCTTAGGTTCCGGGAAAGAGAAAAGGAAAGACCTCGTCCTCTGCCCTCCTGCAGCTTGTGATGTGGAGCCCCCCCCCAAAGAAAACCCTGGGGGACTCTCGGGGTGGGGTTTTGGGGGGCTGGGAGGACCAGAGACTGAGGGGCACCCCTCCTACTAACCCAGCACTAACTTCTCTTCCTCTCCCTCTTCTTCCAGCTGGTGTCCCTCAGGACGCCCGTCCTGCTTTCTCTAGCCTTAGTGGGGCATGGTCTGCCAGGGCTAACCCTCTGCCTTCTCTCGCCTCCCTCCTAGGTGGGTATGGCTCGCTCCTCACCGTGCATGGCTTCTCCTTCTGCATGCTAAGCCCACTGGCCCCCCTGCAGGGCGGGCACCTCCGGGGGCACTGCTGCCAGCCACTGGGAGGGGGAAGCAGGGGGCAGGCATGCCCGGGCAGGGGGCAGGGGGTCGGAGTGGAGTCAGGAGGCCTGGGAGGGTTTGGGGGGGAGCCTGGGCACGACTGTACCCCCTGAGCCTTAGTTTCTTCATGTGTAAAGGGATCCGATGACCATTAAGGGGCTTTCAAGTGCTGCCTTTTTGTGTTCCAAGTGACTTCCCAGTGCTAACGCTGTGTTCTAGGGCGCCTTCCAGCTCCAATATTCCTGTTCTAAGGACCTTCCCAGCCCTGACAACCCCTGTTCTAGGCTCCCTCCTAGCTTTGCCATCCCCTGTTCTAGGCTCCCTCACTTCTCTGACATTCCCTGTTCTAGGCTCCCTCCCCACTCCCCACTCCCAGGCGGCCCTCATATACTACCAGGACTCACTCTTAGCAATAATCACCCAGTCAATATTCTGTTTGCTATAGTGGAAAGCTCTGACCCTGAATCAGCAGACCCGGGTTCAAATCCTGCCTCTTCATAGCTGCATTCCCATTGGCAATTCCCTTAGCCTCTTGTTAGCTTTCTTACCCGCAGAATGGACATCATTATCTCCTCGACCTCGTGGTCTTTTTGCAAGGAAAGCCCTGGGAAACCTGAGTTCTCTCTCCAGTCAGAATATTCCAGGCTGGCGTCCCCAGGGCCGTTACCACAGGAAGTGACCCCTCAGAAACAGGCCTTGAACCCTAACGCTGCACCAGCACGTAGGAATCACGGTTGGAAGGAGCCTTAGAGGAGGCTTGGTTAATGCACAGAGCACAGAACTTGGAGCCAAGAAGATAACGTGTTCAAATCCAGCCTAAGGCACTTCCTAGCTGTGTGACCCTGGGCAAGTCACTTCACCCTGTTTACCTCTGGTTCCTCATCTATAAAATGGGGATAAGCAGAGAACCTCCCTCCCAGGGTTTTTTCGAGGAACAAAGGAGGTGAGGCATGGACAGCTCTTGGCAGTCTTAAAGTGATTAGAGGTCAGTTGTGTCCAGTGATTTCATTTTATAGATGGGGAAACTGAGAGCTTGTCTCAGGGATAAATGGCTGAGCTGGGATTTGAGCCTGGGGTCCTCTGCCTCAAGATACAGGATTTCTCTGTCTCCTCTCTGTGGCCCAGTCCCCCAGCCTGTGATCCGTGCCAGTGCGTTGGCACACTGGCGCTGCCCTCTGGGCTCCACCCGCCTCTCTCTCTGTGGCAGACCCTCGGCCAGCTTGGCAGCCGGGCCCCAGGGACTCCCAGAACCCAGACCTCCTCGGGCAACCAGACTCCCCAGGGCCGCCTTCTTGCCGTCAGGATGCTCAGGGCTCTGGCCATACTTCCTGGGCATTTCGGGAGAGAAGCTTGTCCTCTTAGGGGAGCTTCGGGCAGCGGCTGTGGCTGCCCCTGGTCTCTGGCCCCAGGACCCAGCCGCCCTGCCTCCCTGAATGTGCTAACACGCGACCTCTTGGGGATGCTGCGTCTGCCCTCATCCCCTCTGGCCAGTCTACAGAGGGTCCCAACCCCGCGCATGAGAATGGAATCATTTGGTCCCATCCATTTCCCAGGATCCAGTTGGTTCTTTCAGTTGTGTCTGATTCTCCATGAACCCATTTGGGGTTCTCTTGGCAAAGATCCTAGAGTGCTTTGCCATTTCCCTCTCCAGCTCATTTTACAGATGAGGAGACTGAGGCCAACAGGGTTCAGTGACTTGTCCAGGGTCACACAGCTAATTAGTTTCTAAGGCCAGATTTGAACTCAGGAAGATGAGCCTCTGACTCCAGGCCCGACGCCCTGTCCACGGGGCCACCCAGCTGCCCCCTGCACCTCCTCAGTGCCCAGCATGCAGAGGAAGGCCCCTAGGCCTGCCCAGCCTTCAGCTCCCGAGGTGGACCATCTTCCTTAGCCTGTGTAGACCAAAGCTGGGCCTCGAGCCATCAAGATTCAGGACAAGCACCCCCTCCCCAAGAACGAGTGCGCGAGGGGCACCCTGAAGGAGATCCTGCGCCCCTGGCTCGGCCCCAGGGAGCCCTCTGGCTTCCCTGGAGCAGCCAAAGGGCCAACCCTTCCCGAGCAAGATGGCGCCATGCCCCTTGGCCGCCGCGCTCTTGTCCGGCCCCTTCCCATGTGCTCGGCCCCTTCCCATGTGCTCGGCTCTGCTCAGCCGCTTGGCTTTGGCCAGGGATCGAAGGCGTTCCATGTGGTTCTGCTCCGCAGCCCCAGATTAATTACTTTAAATGTAAATTTTAATCAATGCACAAAAATGGAGCCGCTCTCGAGGGGAGCCCTGGAGCGGGAGCTCGTGGGAGCCGCCCACGTGTGGGAGCTCCGCGCCTCGCCCCCTCCCCTAACCTCTGCTTTGCCCCGGGCAGCTGCCGGGCCACAGCCGCCATGGATGACTACGACATCAGGTCGGCCGCCAGCATCCTGGCCTCCGTCAAGGAGCAGGAGGCCCGCTTCGAGCGACTGACGCGGGCCCTCGAGGAAGAGAGGCGCAACGTGTCCCTGCAGCTGGAGCGGGCTCACCAGCCCTGCGA
The DNA here is from genome assembly GCF_016433145.1 of Gracilinanus agilis. Lineage (NCBI taxonomy): Eukaryota > Metazoa > Chordata > Mammalia > Didelphimorphia > Didelphidae > Gracilinanus > Gracilinanus agilis. Next base: position 781,549,281 of record NC_058130.1, on the reverse strand, counting down.
GCAGCCTCGGGCCAGCACGTGCACCATTGGCAACGGGCAGCCCCTGGCTACCGCGTGGCAGCAGCTGGTCCTGCAGGTAACCCGTCCCTGCATGCCCCCGGCAGAGGGAGGTGCACGAGGGCGCACGCATGCGCCCCTCTCTGCGGTGGTCTCGGTGCATGTGTGGGAGCGGGAGGGCACGAGGGTCTGGGCCCGCGTCCGGGCGGCCACGTACTCTGGGTCAGGCCTCTTTTGCTCCTTGCATAAGACAGAGCTGGACTCTTGAGGCAAGGCTGAAGCGGGTCAGCGGCCTGGGCCCGCTGGGTTTCTGTGACCGGACTGGTCAGTGCTTGTCAGATGGGCAGGCCTTGCTGAGAGGCGTCCAGGGTCAGCGTCGCAGGTCTGGGTCCTGAGGGTAACCACGGCACCTGGTCAGCCAGGGGCAGAGTAGAAACTCGAACCCGTTCGGGTCTTCTCCATCTGAGGTCCAGGGCTCTGCCTGCTGGCCTGAGATGCCTTTCTGGGGTCTTCATGGCGCCATTTTGGGAACTGGGTTATTCTGAATGGCAGAGAGGGTCTCTGCCTGGCTAGGGGCGAGCCACCCTTGCTCTAGTGCACCAATAAATGATGCAGCCAGTCACTGGGTACTCAGCCAGCTGGTTTGTATGGGAGGGGGAGAGAGAGGGATCCCAGGAAGCCCCCCAGATCTGAGGGAAGGGGCCCAGCAGGGCTTTTCCACCCAGACTCCATCCACTGACTTTGTTCAAATAGAATGAATGTCCTTGGTCATATTTCAGCAGAGTTACTCTGAGAAGGGATCCCCAGGCTTTCCTAGATGACCACCGAAGGGAGTCCCTGATATTCAAAAAGAGACAAAGAAGCCTGGTTTAAAGGATCATCCATTTAGAAATTGGAGGAAACTTGGTGGACATGGGAGCATAGATCTAGGGCTGAAAGGAAGCTTAGAGGTCATCTCCTCCCGTTCTCTCATTTCATAGATGAGGAAGCTGTAGCCCAGAGAAGTTTAGTGACTTGTCTAAGGACACACAAGGAGAGACAACCAGGGTTTATATTCTAGTCCCTGTGACTCCAGGTTCTTATATAATGCTAGCAAATACTCTCCTCTAGAAAATTTTTCAGGGTGGAATGATTCTTAACTGATACTCTTAGGGAAAAGTGCACCAGTTGGGGCTCAGTCTGATTGCATTAGAGATTTAAGTGAATCTCAACTGATAATCTTAGGGGGAAACCCACCAGTGGGGGCTCAAGTTGGTGGCATTAGAGATTAAAGTGGTTCTCAACTGATAATCTTTGGAGGAACATACTAGTGGGGGCTCAAATTGATGTCATTAGAGATTAAAGTAAATCTCAGCTGATAATCTTGGAGGGAAACCCACCAGTGGGGACTCAAATTGATGTCATTAGAGATTAAAGTGGTTCTCAACTGATAATCTTAGGAGGAAACATACTGGTGGAGACTCAGAATGATGTTATTTGGAATTAAAGTGATTCTCAATTGATAATTTTTGGGGAAACATACTAGTGGGGGCTCACATTGATGTCAGTAGAGATTAAAGTAAATCTCAATTGATAATCTTAGGGAAAAGCATACTCTTCCTGGGCTCAAATTGATGTCATTAGAGATTAAAGTGGTTCTCAATTGATAACCTTAGAGGGAAACCCACTAGTGGGGACTCAAGTTGGTGGTATTAGAGATTAAAATGGTTCTCAACTGATAATCTTTGGGGAAAGTAGCCAGAGGGGGTTCAAACTGATGTCATTAAAATTAAAGTAAATTTCAACTGATAATCTTAGAGGAAAACACAACAGTGGGAGCTCAGTTTGATTACATTAGAGATTTAAGTGAATCTCAACTGATAACTTTAGGGGGAAACCCACAAGTGGGGACTCAAATTGATGTCATTAGAGATTTAAATGGTTCTCAACTGATAATCTTAGGGGGAAACATACTGGTGGAGGCTCAAAATGATGTTATTTGGAATTAAAGTAATTCTCAACTGATAATTTTTGGAGAAACATACTAGTGGGGGCTCACATTGATGTCAATAGAGATTAAAGTGGTTCTCAATTGATAACTTTAGAGGGAAACCCACCAGTGGGGACTCAAGTTGGTGGCATTAGAGATTAAAGTGGTTCTCAACTGATAATCTTTGGGGGAATATACTAGTGGGGGCTCAAACTGATGTCATTAGAGATTAAAGTAAATCTCAACTGATAATCTTGGAGGGAAACCCACCAGTGGGGACTCAAATTGATGTCATTAGAGATTAAAGTGGTTCTTGAGTGATAATCTTAGGGGGAAACATACTGGTGAAGTCTCAAAATGAAGTTATTAAATTAAAGTGATTCTCAACTGATAATCTTTGGGGAAACATACTAGTGGGGGCTCACATTGATGTCAATAGAGATTAAAGTGGTTCTCAATTGATAACTTTAGAGGGAAACCTACCAGTGGGGACTCAAGTTGGTGGCATTAGAGATTAAAGTGGTTCTCAATGGATAATTCTGGGGGGAAGTAGAGCAGTGGGGGTTCAAGCTGATGGCATGAGAGAATTCCTCCCAACCCCTCAGGTATGCCCCTAGGACCCTGCTGGGGAGTTGGGGACCTGGCATGCCGGGGGGAGTGAGAGTTGACAGAAGGATACCTGAAGAATGTATTTGGTCTACGCCAGTGCCCTTCCCTCCCCGAAAATAAAAAAACTTCCTGTATCTGCTGCCTC
>NC_058130.1:781533988-781544248 GCF_016433145.1 Gracilinanus agilis | reverse complement strand
CTCTTTCTCCTCCTTCTTCTTTCTCTCTCTTCCTTTTTCTCTTCTCTTTCTTTCTTCCTTTCATCTTTCTTTTCTTCCTCTCTTTCTCTTCTTTCTTTCTTTCTCTCTGCTTCTCTCTGTGTCTCTCTGTCTCTCTTCCATCTTTCTGTCTCCCTGTCTCTCTCTTTCTCTCCTCATTTTAGAGATAAGGAAACGGAGGCGCAGAGATTAGGTGACTTGCCCAGGGGTCACATCACCAGGAAATATCTAGGGTAGGATATGAACTCAGGCCTTCTTGATTCCAAGACCACTGAATCCTATTGTCTCTCCAGTAGAGGAGAACAATCCCAAAGGTTTTAAGCTGCTGGTGTCTGTTAGGTCAAAATTCCTGTTCCCTGACAGCCCCGTGGGAAGTCGTGAGTGGGCCACCATCTAGAACCGCACAGGATAGGGCCTGGCGTACAGCAGGCACTTAATATAGGCTTGTTGAATGAATGAGTGACTCTAAATGGCAGGTTGTAAAGGAAATGTGAGGCCAGAAGAGGAGGCTCGTCTCCATCTCGAGTAGAGGCCGGCCCTCGGGCCTTGTGGGTAACCTTGTCAAGAGGATAAAAGGCTCACGATAAGTCTTACAGGTTTGCTTGGAGATATGCAGGCCGCCCAGGGGTCCCTCACTGCCCCCAGAAATTAGGAAAGGGTCCTTGCTAAGGAGGCCAGACTTAGTGACGAGGGAGAGTCCGATAGTCAGTCACACCCACTCTGGGAATTGGAAGACAAAAGCACAGACAATCCCTGCCCTCCATCAATCATTCGCTCAGTTCATGCACATTGATTTAGCCGCTTCTCTGTGCCAGGCCCTGTGCCAGGCCCTGTGCCAAGCCCGAGGACGGTCCCTGCCCTCCAGGAGCCCCGTCTCGTGTCAGGAAGGTCCGAGGTGGGATTGGAATCCAGGGCATCGCCCCCTCGGGGCCCCTCATCTCGGGCCTCTGCTCCTTTGCTCCCATTCTTGGCCAGGATGGTCCAGGGCCGGCCCAGGGTGGCAGCTGGGGCCTGAGGCATGAGGGCTCGCTTGGGCCTCGCCAGGGTCTGCTGGGCGGCCCCTGGGCTCCGGGCGGCTGACTCAGCACCGGGCAGGCTTTCTGCTGCGTGGGCCGTTTTGAGCAATGGGCTCAGCAGAGCTGACACAGCCTTCCTGAGCCGGCCAGATCCGTTTCACCTCCCGGCCCATCGGGCACCCCCTGGGCCGGATCCCGAGCCGGAGAGGGGCCCTAAGGTGGCGGCAAGAGGTAGGACTTGGCCTCGGCCCATTCCTCAGGGAAGGCACCAGGGAAGGACTGTGACATCCCTCCTGACCAACAAGGCCCCCTCGGCCATGTCCCGCCAGCCTCCTTTTGGATACCTTCAGGGAGGGGGGGCTCACCACCTCCTGAGGCTGCTCCTTCCCCTTAGGGGCAGCTCTAACCCGGGAGGAGCCTGTCCTGAGATTGGGCCCAAACCAGCCTCTTTGCTCCTTCTGCCCAGGAGAACATGGCCGAGCCCTTTTCCCCATCTTCTCCCATGGATGGAACGAGGAGGGAGCAGCAGGTGGGAGTCCTCAGACCTAGAAGGGACCTTCAGGGCCCTCAGCTCCAACCCCTTCATCTATACAGGAGAAAACCAAGACCCAACCAGGTTCAGGGACTTGCTCAAAATCCCCCAGGGAAGGTGGAGGTGAGGTGGGATTTGAACCCAGGCCCTGTGCCTTCAGCGCCAAGGAGCTCGTCCCTCTTACTGCCCCGATCTCAGAGCTGGGAGGGGCCCCAGAGAGGCCCAGAGTCCCATCTGTACCTGTTAGAATCCTCCTTGAAGTGGCCCTAACAAGGAGCCCCCCGGCCCTGCTGGGAGACATCCGGGGTGGGGGCGGCCCCTCTGCTCTCACATCTCTCCTCTGGGCTGCAGAGAACAAGGCTGATCTCTCTTCCAATGGGCAACCCCTCAGATAGGGGAGATCCGGGGTGCCAGCTCGGAGCCTTCCCTCCTTTCCTGGCTAAGGGCTCTTCCAGCCCAGACTAACGCTGTAACCAGGGTGCGGCCATCAGGACTCTGGCCCAAGGCGGCAAAATTCAGGTGATGCTGCCAGCACTGGTCCAGGGATTTCTTCCTCAGTGAATCATTAACCAACATTTGCTGGGCTCCTGCTGTGTGCAGGCACCGAGCCAGGCACCAGGGACAGAAATACAAGGAGTGAAAACAGTTCTTCCACCTAGCGGCTGGCCTTAGGCCTCCCACCACCCCAGAGGCCACCTTCAGCAGTGAGAAACCTCCCCCGCCTCCTGGGGTGCCGCCGGCCCTCACTGGCTGTCCTTTAGGGCAACTCCTCAGCCAGCCTCCCCCTCGCTCCCCTGGGCTTGTTCGAGGTGCTCACGTTCCTGGAGAACAGCTCTGCCTGGCCGGACACGCTCCAGCCTCTTCTCATTATCCCTCCTGAAAAGGAGGCGCCGCAGTGACCAGAACACTCCGAATGTGGCCCGACTCCACGCAGGCTTCTCGCTCCTGGTCGCCCAGCTCTGGAGCCGCGCCAGCTTGTTAACCTTCCAGGACTTTTCAAGCAGATTGGATTTCGTGTCCACGAAATCAGGCAGAGATCCCACCCTGCCTTAGCACACAGAGGAGCCGGGGGGCGGGGGGCTGTCACTGGAAAAGGGCATCGCCCAGGGGCCATCCTTGGGGTGAGCCTTTCCTTACTGGGCTCGGTGGGACCCCCATGGCCCGGCCCAAGGGTCTGCCAGCCAGCCAGGTAGATGGATGGTCCATATGTTATGTTGATGGATGGATGGATGGACGGACGGATAGATAGATAGGTAGGTAGATAGGTAGATAGATAAACGGACGGATGGACAGACAGATAGATAGATGGATAGATATATAGATAGATGGATGGATAGATGGATGGATGGACAGATAGATGGATAGATGGATGGATGGATAGATGAATGGACAGATGGACAGATGGACGGACAGGTAGATAGATGGATGGATAGATAGACAGACAGATGGATAGATGGATGGATGGATAGACAGATGGACAGACAGACAGGTAGATAGATAGATAAATGGATGGATGGATGGATGGATGGATAGATAGATAGATGGATAGATGGATAGATGGATGGGATGGATGGAGTGATGGATGGTTGGATGAATGGATGGACAGACAGATAGATGGATGGATAGATAGATGGATAAGTAATTAAGTAGACAGATGTGGATGGATGAATTGATGGATGGATAGCGAGAAAGAGAGAAATAGATATAATGGATGAATGGATAGATGAGTACACACACACACACACACATATGGAGAGAGAGAGAGAGAGAGAGAGAGAGAGAGAGAGAGAGAGAGCGCTGGATGATTGGCTGGCTGGCTGGACATAGATGGAGATAGAGAGAGATGGGTGAATGGCTGGATAGAGAGAGGTAGGTACATGGATGGACGCGTATGTACAGAGACATAGATGGGATGGATGAATGGATGGATATATATGTATGTATTATACAGAGGCAGAGACAGACACAGAGAGTCAGGAAAGAGGTAGCTCAGAGGCAGGGAGGTGCGGAAGCTGGTTATCCCCTGCTTGGGGGCTGATTGTTGAACTTCCAGGCGAGCATTTCAATCCTCAGAAATGGGTCCAGACTAAAAGTCGGGGCTTGGCTTGTTGTTTTCTGGATGGAGAAAGCGCCTGGGATGCAGAGGCTCTGGGAGAGCTGGCCACTAAACACGTGCCAGCAGCCCCCGGTAGGTTGCTGTGTAGACCCGAAACATTCATTAAATGTTTACTCCGAGCCAGACGCTATGCTAAGAGGTGGGAACACAGGGACGAGCACGCAGCCAATGTCTGCCCTCGAGGACCGTATTCTAATGGGGGAAGACGGCCCACAGTTTGGAGACAAGATAAGGCCAAGCTCACCTGTGTACCCCCAGGTTGGGGACACGGAGAGGGCAGGGATGTGGTGAGGGTGATGACTAGGATGTAAGAGAAGGGAACGAGCATCCCCATGAGGTAGGTGTTAGTATTATCTTCCCAATGTACAGATGAGGAAACTGAGGTAGACAGGGTCACTCAGCCAGTGAGTGTCTGAGGCAGGATTTGAACCCAAGACTTTCTGACTACAGGCTCAGCGCTCTCTCCTTTGTGCCTCTGTGAATGGCATGAAGAGGTGACTAGGAAGAGAACCTCCCCGAGACACTCCTCAACCCCATGAGCCATCCAAGTGGAAGACAGCCTTGCCAGCAACCCCTTTTTTAACCCCTTATCTTCCGCCTTAGAGTCAGTCCTGTGTATGGGTTCCAAGGCAGAGGAGTGGTAAGGGCTGAGCAGTGGAAGTGAAGTGACCTGCCCAGGGTCACACAGCGAGGAAGAGTCTGAAGTTGGATTTGAACTCAGGAAGAGAAGTCTGGTGGCCCGAGCTCTGTCCGTGGTACCCTCTCACTGCCCTGAGCCTCAGTTAACTAAGAAGAATAGCCCCTTTGGCGATGCCCACCTCCCTGGCTGCAGGGAAGCCCGTGCCTGGGATGGGGTGGAAGCTACTGAGGGCAGGCCTTGGGGGTCCGGCTCCTAGCAGGGTGCTGGGCGGATGCTGCGGAGAGCTCAGGCCTTATTACAAAGTCCGCTCTGGCTACAGCGGAGCTTCTGAGGAAAGGAAGCAGGGAAGGTCCCAGAAGAACCTCGGGGGCATCTCGTGCAGTGCCTAGACCCGTGCCAGGCGCAGAGCAGGCACTCGATCAGTGCGGATGGAAGCATTGCTAGTCCAGCCTGCACCGGAGCGAGAAATGCCCTTCAGAGCACCCCTGATGAGGCCGTGTGGCGCGGTGGGTAGGAAGGAAGGAAGCTCGTGGCTTCTGCAGCCCTGCGTCAGGCGGGCAGGGGGTCTCCAGTGACAGGCTGAAACGCTTGGACTGCATCCTGCCAGTAGCGGGGAGTCCCAGGGAGTGTTTGATCACGGGAGGGATACGTCACACCAAGTGGATCAGCATGCCAGGGGCTGTCCCCAGGCCTGGTGAGCCCTGAATTCCAATTGTGCCGTAGACACTTGTGAGCTGCGTGAGTCACTTCAACACTCTCTGACTCAGTGACCTCCTCTGCAAAATGGGCACAATAATAGCACCTCGCCCCCCGAGTTGTTGCACAGCAACCCCAGGAGGGAGATGCTGTTATTACCCCCATTTTAAAGACGAGGAAACCGAGGTAAATAGGGGTGAAGTGATTTGCCCAGTCACACGAGTATATGTCTGAGATCAGATTTGAACTCGGGTCTTCCTGGCATCAGGTCCAAGTCTCCATCCACCACAGCACCCAGCTGCCATATCTGCCAACCCGTCGGCAAGCATTTATCGAGCACCTCCTGTGTTTCAGGAGCTGTGTTAAATACTGAGGTCTCCCTGCCCTCATGGAGTCTCCCATAGGGTTTGGGGGGCCGAAATCCTGCTTCCCTCCCACCTGTCCGCCCCGTATTTCCCCATGTACCCGCCGGAGCTTGGCTACAGAGGGCTGTGGGGAGGGACTGTATCTTTAAGGAGGTCCAGGGCTGGGTCTGTCTCTGGCCACAGATGGGCCCTCTGGGTGCTGGCTGGGAGCCTTTGATGTATGAGGAGACAAAGCATCCTTTAAGAGAAGCCACTTTGGTCCCCCGGCAGGGCAGGGCCGCCCAGCCTCTCTTTTCTCTCCCTCCATCAGTCCTGTGACCACTCCCCCTCCACAGGCATTCATCCCTCCTTGGGAAATTCCCGAGGCAGCTCTCAGCCTTCCCAGCCCCTTCTCATGACTGCTGGCCACGGACAAAGGCAGCCGGGACAATATTGAAGTTAGGACTTCTTCCTGACTCGCCATCAAAGACTTCCCTCACCCAGAAGGTCCCAGGTGTCCCCCTTCTCCCTGACATCAGTGTGAGAAGACCTGAATCAGGGATACAGCATTGGAAAGGACCCAGCCCCATAATTTTACAGATAAGGAAATGGAGGCAAACAGGGTTAAGTGACTTACCCAGGGTCACACAGCCAGTAATTGTCTGGGGCTGGAATTGAACTGGGCGTTCTAGCCACTCTGCCTTTTAGCTGCCCAATATATATAGTAGTCCCTTCCCCTAGTCCCTCACCTCTGCAAAGAAAGAGGAAGGTGCAGAGCCCTTCACAAGAGCCACGCTTGGCCATTATATTTATAGAGTGTTTCATTTCGTGGCTGCTTCATGTCTGATGTTGTGGTCATTGTGTATATTCCTGGTTCTGCCTACTTCAGCCTGCATCTGTTCATAGATGTCTTCCTGGGCTTCTCTGAATTCTCTCTATGAATCAGCTCTTACAGTAATATTCCATTACATTCATAGGCCACCGTGTGGTTAGTCCTTCTCAATCCATGGGGGACAACTCCATTTCCCATTCTGGCAAAAAGGGGGGGCACTTTTGCAGTTATTTTGGGGTACATGGGACTTTGTCTTCTATCTTTGACCTAACTGGAGTATCTCCCTGGAATCTCTAAGTGTAGGATCACTTGATCAAAAGATTTAAACTGTGTAGTCACTATCTTAGCATTATTCCAAATTGCTGCCCAGATTATTCAGGCCAATTCAGAGATTCCCTAATGGTCATCTTGCCGCAGCTCCTCCAGCATTGACTTTTTTTTTTTTAATTTAAAAAAAATTTTTTTTAAACCCTTAACTTCTGTGTATTGGCTCCTAGGTGGAAGATTGGTAAGGGTAGGCAATGGGGGTCAAGTGACTTGCCCAGGGTCACCCAGCTGGGAAGTGGCTGCGGCCGGATTTGAACCCAGGACCTCCCATCTCTAGGCCTGGCTCTCAATCCACTGAGCTACCCAGCTGCCCCCCCAGCATTGACTTTTAAAACCCTTACCTTCCACTTCAGAATGGATGCGACATATTGGTTCTAAGGCAAAAGGCCGGGAAGGGCTTGGCAATGGGGGTTAAGTGACTTGTCCAGGGTCACACGGCCAGATTTGAGGCCTGTCTCTCTATCCACTGAGCCACCTCACTGCCCCTCCATATTGACTTTTCATCCTTTGTTGTCTTTGCCAGTTTGCTGACTGAAATGAAACCTCTGAGTTGGTTTGATGGGCATTTCCCTACCCTTAGTTATTCTGCTTCCCCATCCGGCAAGTGTTTTTTCTGTCCTTAGGCGAATATTAAAATGAATTGTTCTTCCCTCACGCTCTGTTTGGGTGCCTTTGGAGGTGTGAGTTCAAGCCCCCAAAGAGCGTCCAATCGAGCCCTTGCTCTGGACCCAGAGTTCCCAGGGCAGCCGGGCTCCACGACGTGTCCGAAGTGGGATACGAGCTCCAGCCTTCTGGCTCTGTGGGAGGCAGTGTGGAAAGGCCTCGGAGCCTGGAGTCAGAACTCCTGGGTTCCGTTCCACCGGCCATCGACGGCCACCCTGGGGCTCAGTTTCCTCAGGAGTCAAAGGAGGGGCTTGAACCAGATGCTCTGCCTCTGGGGCTCCTTCTGAGAGCTTAATCCTCTTTCCAGCCTAAATCCCTGAATGGGAGGCAGAGAGGGGCCCAGGACTCCCTCCTGAGGCAGTATTTAAGGCCTCCTGTGTGCCAGGAACCGTGCCGAGGGCCAGGGATGCAAAGTGGGGTCAAAGACAATCCCTGCCTTTATGGAGCTCACAGTCGAATGAGTTTGTTGCAGTTCAGTATGGCATGGTATCAGGGACCCAGGGGACCTGGGTTCAAATCCCACCTCTGTCACTTCTTTCAGCCTCTGTTTCCCCATCTGTCAAATGTCGGGATCCATAAACCCCTCCTCCTTTCTGAGATCTCCAAGTTCCCTGCTGACTCTCCATCGGTGATCCTTTGGGCCTAAGCCCTGTTGGAGGGTTTCCCCGGGGTCTAGCGTGGTGCCTCCACCAGGAAGGACGCCGGTCTCTGCCACAGCCGCCACCCTCTTCCACCGGGCCGTCCCGAGCAGCCGTGGGTAGCATCTCTCTGCGAGCCTGGCGTCTCTCCCAGCACCCCCTCTCCCCCTCTCCCCGAAAGGCACGAATCCCCTGCAGGACCTCCGTCCCCACGTCCTCCTGCTTTGGGGGGGCCGGTGACGGGGAGCTCATCCCCTCCTATTTGTCTGAGACTCCTCAGCTGAAACCTGCTTCCCAGAAACTCCTGCCGGGCCGCCCCTTCCCCGCAGGTTCCTCCCCTGCCGGCCTGCTACTCTGGGGGTCTTGGGCGTGGGGGACGGACCCGAAGGGGCCGAGCCTGGGAAGGGGGAGCCGGAGGCCCAGCCAGGAAGCAGACACACACTCGAGGCTTGATCCAGGAAAGAGAACCGGGAGACAAGAGCAGGGCCGGCGCCCTGGGGTGCAGGAGCTCCGGCGAGGCTCGGGAGGCAGGACGGAGGGGCCGGCCTGACATCCAGCAGCCTCCACCCACGGCCTGGCAGACACAAGCGCGGGGCCAACGGCCTCGGGGACAAGCCCGGCTCTGCGGCTGGGACACAGGAGCACTGCGGGGGCCGGCGGCTTGGGCGGTCACAACGGGGAGGCCGGGAGCTGGCCTCAGTGGTTAGAGAGCCAGGTGGAGGCCGGAGGGCCTGGGTTCCAGTCTGGCCTCCGACCCTTCCTAGCTGCGTGACCCTGGGCGAGTCACTTCACCCCCACGGCCCGGCCCTTACGGCGTTTCCGCCTTGGCACTGACACAGCATATTGATTCCAAGAGGGGGGGAAGGTTTAAAACACACAAACAAAGAGAGGGCCCGGCCTGGCCAGAGCCGGGCCGAGAGAAGGAGGCCTCCGAGGCCGGGACAGAAGCAGGGGCCCCGGAGGCAGGCTCGCTGCTGGCCTTGGTGCGTTTGGCCCCGAGCGCCGGGGCTGGGCCTCGGCCGGCCTGCGGGGTCCGGGCGGCCCCGATTCCCCCCTGCCGGCCTCCCGTGGCCGCTCGCTGGGCTCCGAAGCAGGTCGTGTGAAAAAGCGAAACTCAGCGAAGGGCAGTCCGTGAGCAGCCGGCCTGGCCGGCTCCGGGGAAGCGCCGAGAAGCGGCTGAAATGACGAGGCCTCTGGGGGGGCCCCTCCGGCCTTCCAGGGGCTCTGATGAAGGGAAAGCGCTGGAGGCCGGACGGGCCCAGCCAGAACTCCCAGAGCCCAGAATCCGCCGCAGGAACCCTGCCAGCCCACCCGCTCCCCCCTCCTGGCCGGCCTGTGCTTCAGGGCCGGGGCCATGGGGGCACCCAGCCAGGGACCAGCTGGGGAAACGGAGCCCCTGAAAACGGGGGCCGGGGAGGGGGCCGGGGGCTTTCCAAGGCAGGGGACAGCCTGGCGCCCACCAGAGGGCTCTCAGACACCAGCAAGGAGAGAAACATAGGAAGGGGCCGGGCTGAGATCACCCAGCCAGATAGGGGCCTGCCTCTGCCTGCCTGTCTGTCTGTCTGTCTGCTGCTTCTCCCTCTGCCTCTGCCTGCCTGTCTGTCTGTCTGTCTCTCTCTCCCCCCGGCTCCTCTTCCTCACCCCCCGCCTCATAGTTCCCAAAAAAGCCCAGCGATGCCCCCCAGGCCTGACACCCCCAGCTCTAGACACAATGGTCCGCAAGTGTCCCAAGCCTGGCTGGGGTCTCCCTTTCCTCCCCCGGCCTGTGGGCACCCCCCGTTTCCCCTGCCCTGGGAGCCGGCCCGCAGACCTCCTCTGGCCCGGTTTCCACGGCTGCTTTCCCTGCTGAGGGGCGGAGGGTGCCCCGGCGGCCTCTCTCCAGTCAGGGGGACCTCTGGCTGGTCTGGGGGGGGCCTAGGCTCTGCCCGCCCGGAGCTCAGTGCAGGGGGAGGCCCAGAATAGATGCAAGGAGAAACCTGCGGCAGGGCTTAGAGCTGGGGCTTGAAGGGGAAACGGAGAGGTGCCAGTGAGGGGGAGACTGCTCCGGCTTGAGCAAAGGTGTGGAGGTGGGAAATGGAAGGCTGAGGATCCCAGGGGCCTGCCCTGGGCTGGAGAAGGCATAAGGAGACTGGACAGCAGGAAGTTAGCTTTAAGGAGCTTTAGATGGATCCAGGAGCCCCAGGACGGCCTGGGCAGAGCTTCCTGACGTCCCCGGGCAGCTTGGGGAAGCCTGAGGGAGGGTTCTTTAACCCAACAAGCATTTATTGGGCTCCTACTGTGTGCCAGGCTGGGGTTGAAGCTACAAAGACAAAAAAGAAAAAAAAAGGAATCTTGCCTTGCCTCTAGGAGCTTCTCTTCCCCTTGGAGGGGAGGGGAGGAGTGAGTGCATTCCTGGCAGGAGGACCTGCCCCATTCAAATGCAAGGAGGCTGGAGATGG
>NC_058130.1:781523451-781531370 GCF_016433145.1 Gracilinanus agilis | reverse complement strand
CGGCTGCGGCGCGGCGGCTGCTATTGTGCGCCTCGGAGCCCCCAGGCCGCCCGCCTGCCCTCCCTCCCTCCCTCCCTCTCCGCGGCGCGGCCCCGAGCCCCACCCCTAGCCTGGAGAGCCGAGCCCAGGTCCCCGCGGCGCTGCCCGGGAGCACCGGCTGGAGGCTGGGCCGGGCTGGGCCAGCCCTCCTGGGAGTGACTTCCCCCCCGCCCCCCTCCTGCTCCTGGGGTGGCAGTTCGCAGGCACTGCCCGCCGGGCCGCTCCCCACCCCCCTTCTCTCCCTGGGTCCGCGCCCCTGGCCCGGCACCGGCAGGTCTCCGCGAATGGCAGAGCCCCCTCTCCGGGCTCCTCTGTGGAAAGAAGGGGAGCAAAGGGGCTCCCTCCGGCGGAGGAGAGGGGCGAGGGTTTACCGGCCCCGAATTCGGCCAGAAGTTGGGAGAAGGGCCCCTGGCGTTGGTGCCCGGCCGGGCTGGGCAGGGCCGGCCTGGGGGATCCGGGAAGAGCCCCCGCCGATGCCCTGGACAAAGGCCTTGGGGTGGCGGGTGCGGGAGTGTGGCCTGCGGGGCCCGCGGCTATTTCCGCCGGTTTTCCCGGGAAGGACAGCAGGTGTGTTGTTCTGGCCGAGGGCAGCCCCCCCTTCTGCCCCCCCCCCCCAGCCCAGCGCTTCCCGGCCCTCCCGCTCCTTGCGGGGCAGTATAGCAGACCCGGGAGGCTGGGAGGAGGGAAAGGAATACCGGGCGGCCCAGCCTGGAGAGTGAGCCCCACCCCAGGCCCAGCAGCCTCCCGGAGCAGCCGGGCCCCTGGGCATCCCTGATGGGGCATCGAGGCACCCCATCCCACTTTGGGGCAGCTGGCAGAGTTGGGAAGTTTTGTGCTGCCCAGGCTGAGCCAGATGCCTCCCGAGAGCCTGGGCAGGGGGCTCTGGGAGAGAGCCTCTGGCTTTGGCGTGCCGAGCAGAGAAGTGAATATTCCGCGAGGGGGATGCTGGGGGTGGGGCTGGGCCCCCTGCTTCCTGACTCTACTTAGAAGATAGCCCCAAACCCTTGCCAGCGGCCAGGGCTAGGCCAGGGGAGTTAAGGGACTTGCCCAGGGTGTCCCTGCTAGGAAGCGTCTGAGGTCCCATTCGAGTCCAAGCCTGGCTCTATTCCCTGAGCCACCTAGCTGCCCCTCCTGGCTTTCTTCTGCTACTGTGCCTTGGCCGGACTCCAGGACCCTCCCTCCATTCCCCACTATGGTCCTGGCTCCACGTCACTGGCTGTAGGACTTGGGGCCTCGGTTTCCCTTTCTGTAAAAGGAGGAGGCTCCACTAAGGTCTCTGTCGCGGCAGAGTTAAACTGGGGAGCTGGCCTCAGCATCCGGGAGGCCCGGGTTCAGACCGTGGCTGCGGTCCTGGCAACTCTGGAATTTGCCGAGATTTTTCTCCCACAACCGAAATCCTAGATCTGCTCAGAGAGGCCAAAGCAAAGCTTCTGTGTGAGCCTCAGTTTACCCTTCTCTAAGTCACTCGGCCGGGGTCGGGCTTTGTTGGGCTGCTTGGCCCCTGCCAGTGTCCCCCTCGGGTAGGACTGAGCCCCTAGTGGGGCGGCCTGGGGGCTCTGCGGAGGGAACTGTCCGAGGCCCCTGTGTGTAAATGTCAGCTCGTAGCCCCCGGCTCCGGAAACTCCCCGCGGCTGCATTATGTGAGGGGTGATGTCATCCCACCCACACCTGAACCTCCTCCACTGCATTCCGAAGAAATGGGCACCGCTGGCTCCCTTTTAAGGCAGCCCCTGCCGCCTGGGGGCCGCTCGATGCATGGGGCAGAGCCGCCCCTCGCCCCTCAAAGGCTCTTTCTTTTCCGGAGCTTCCCTGTGGCTTCTGGGGAATCAGGCAGGAAGAGTTTTCTGGAAAAGGCTGGCACCCAGAGGACCCCTGCAAGCGCCTAGTCCAGCCCATTTAGGAGCAGGAAGCCCCCCTTAGCATGACCAGTCTCCCCTTGGATAGCAGCAGGGATGGGAAGCTCCCTCCCTTCCTCCCTGCTCTTGATGCAGCCCATCCCATGCTGGAATAGCTGGGATCCCTTGAAAGTTATCTGTGGGTAGAAATGAAATCCAAAGACATGGCTGGGGGGGTTGGGGGGGGAGAGCCTGACAGACAGACAGACAGACTGACAGACAGACAGACAGACGGACAGATGGTTGTGGGAATCAAAGAGAAGGAAGCCAGGGGAGGGGACAGGAGGAAACTTTCCGAGAAACAAGTAGAGTGTGCGCTCTGGCCCTCTCTCTGGGGCACCCGCTCTCCAGAAACCCTGTAAAGGGCCACAAAGATTCCTATTACGCCATTGTTGTTGGACGCCAAAATAGATACTGAGTCGCTCTCCGGGAAGCATGGATTTCAGTTGGAAGTGACTTTAGGGGGTATTGCCTCTCACTCCTCATTTTCTAGATGAGAAAACCATTGAGTTTAAGTGACTTAGCCAAGGTCACAAAGTTAGTAGGTGTCCAGAGGTGAGATTCGAAGCCAGGTCTTCCTGACTCCCAATAAATTGTCCAATATATAAGGCTCCCTTTCTAAGTCTCTTGGGCAGCCTTGTTCCCTTGACTAAGACCTTCTCTCAGTGCAAGGGCACAAGAAGTGGCTCCCCCTGCCTGCCAGGGTTCCCTGTGGCTGGGAACCACAGTCCAGTGTTGGACCCTGGTGTCTCTTGGAGGATCTCATAGTGCAGTGGGGAGGATCTAGCTAGAACTGAGTTCTTGTTACCTGCTCTGCTATGAGTTTGCTTTGTGACCTTAGACAAATCCTGTTCTCTCTGGATCTCTTTCCTCATCATAAAAGCAAAAGCTAATAGCACTTAGCTCTGAGCCCCCTGATCCCAGGATGTCTGGTGTTTCTGGTGGCACTTTTAAAGTTTACAAAATATGCTGGGAGATCAGGAATGCTGGCATTTACCACCCCCATTTTAGAGATAGGAAAACTGAGATCCCAAGCTTTATTTGTTTTTTTAAACCCTTACCTTCTGTCTTGAGAGTGGTAAGGGGAGGTCAAGTGACTTGCCCAGGGTCACAAAGCTGGGAAGTGTCTGAGGCCGGATTTGAACCCAGTACTTCCTGTCTCTAGGCCTGGCTCTCAATCCACTGAGCTATCCAACTGCCCCCACCCCAAACTTTTAGAAGACTGACCCAGGGTCACGAGTGTGAAAGGAGATGTGAACCCACATTTTCTGATTTCAAAACCAGTTCTTTTTTCTCTTGATACTGGCCTGGTCCAATGGAGAATGTTGCTCCAGGAGTCCCAAGTTCTTCTGCTGATGGCCTGTGAGACCCTGGGCCAATCACTTCCTTTCTTCAGGGTCTCCATTTACTGTTCTGTAGAATGAAGGGGGTGGGCTAGATGGCCTCAGAGGACTCTAGATCAGGGATTGGGGGAGGGGGGAGGACCTTATGTTACGTCACTTCTTGGATCTCTCTGGACCTCTTGACTGCTCTGTAAAATGAGGGGGTGGGCTAAGTGGCTGCTGATCCCCTGCTCCCCTTTTCCCACTCTGGCCAGGCCTGAGATCTCCAGGTTGTTTAACTTTCCCTCCCCCACGTCCAAGGTGTTGTGCAAGAGTGGCAGGTGGGGGTGGGGGCGGGGAGGGAGCTGAAACCCTCTATTGTCAGAAAATTCCCAACCTGCCAAGCCATGGTGTTTCCATTCACTGTGTACTCCGGGGTTGGGCCAGCCCAGGGCAGGCTGGAACAAGGTCTCTGGGCCTCCTGGAACCAGAGGGGCAGGCCTGGCCATCGGGGAAAAGAAAGCCTGGGGTGGGTGGCTTCCTAGGAAAGGCCGTGCCCACCCTGGGCAGCCCCCTGCCCCAGAGCCTTCTGGGTCTCCGACAAGCCTAGGATTTGGAGGAGGAAAGTTGTCGGAGGGGGCTCCTGCCCTCCTCCCCCCCTGCAGCACCCGGGGGTGGGCCCCCACCCTGGTGCCTGGAAAGCAGGTGGTCCAGACCCCCTTTAGCCTCCTTGGCTGCCTCTACTCTGGTCAGAACCCTGCGGGCATCCAGGCCAGCGCAGGGAGGAGCAGCTCGGCCCTCACCTCTGGGCTTCTGGCTGCTGGCTTGGCCCGGCCCGCCCTGACCAGTGACCATTAGGCCCCTGAATCGGAGGAGCCAGGGCTGCTTTTTGGTGGTCTGGAGGCAGCTGGCCACGGCCCAGAGATGCTGAGAACCGAGTCCTGCTCCGGGGGCTTCCGAGGGGGCTCTGTTTCTTTGCTTGCCCTGGGATGGAGAATGGCGCTTCCCCTTTGTCTCTGTCTGTGGAGGGCCTTTTTCCTCCCTTCCTTGGAGGCCAAGCCTGGCTGCCGCCTTCTCCATGAAGCCCGCCGGGAGGGCCAGGGAGAAGAGAAGGGGAGAAGCATTCGGAGAGCGTCTGCTGTGTGCCCAGCACTTTTACAAACGTGGGCTAACTGTTGACCCTCACAGCCACCCTGGGAGGGCTCAGTTGCCATTATTATCCCCATTTTACAGTTGAGGAAACGGAGGCAAATGGAGGTAGTGACTTGTCCAGGATCACACAGCCAATATGTGTCTAAGGCTAGACTTGAACCCACTTCTTCCTGATGCCAGCTGCCTTTGACCTTCAAGATTGCGTGCCGTCTGGTGTTGGCCGCTCTGTTTTGAGGATTGTGGGTTGCCACGTGCTGAACAAATATGTTTGTTGATAGTCTCATATGACCTTCGGCTGAAGGAACTCAAGCTGTTTAGCCTAAGGAAAACCTTGCAGAATGACTACCCAGTAGAGGAGAGGTAATGAAGAGAGGCTTCCTGGAAGAGGCGGCGCTTGAGCTGAGTCTTAAAGGAAGCCAGGGATCTGAAGAAATGGAGGCTGGGAGGGAGAGCCCTGTGTGAGGAGACTAGCCAGGGCAAAGGCACAGAGATGGGAGATTGGGGCGCCCTGGGTGAGAACTGGCCCCTCGAGCTAGATCATGGAGCGAGGGGAAGGGCGCAGAGAGTGAGCTGGCTGGGGAGCGGAGCAGGGCAGCTTCTGGAGGGACGGAAGGCTCAGGGGGCTTCGAGCTTCCTCAGGCACCCAGGGGCGCCCCTGGGGAGGGGAATGAGCCCTCTGCTTGGTCCCAGAGGGCACAGCCAGGAGGACAGTGGGAGGAAGGCGCTGAGGCCGCTTCGGGCCGGGGGTCTTCAGAGCCTCCCTGACGTGGCGAGCGGCCCAGAAGGGCATCTAGACGTTGGGCCTCCACGAGCCTCCCAGAGGCGAGCAGCAGGCTTCCCTGGGGGGGGCCACCATCTTCCCGGCTCAGCTCCAAGGAAGGGGTTGGATGCCCGCCGGCTCCGCTTTCCTTTCGGCGCTCGGAAACACAGATTACGGTTCTAAATACGGAGATTCCCAGATGGGCGACTCCTTTTACATCCACCCTCGGACGCGTGTGGGGAAATTCATCTTCCTTTGTAGCCAAACAGGCCTCCGGCTTGCCGACGCCGACACGCTGCTGGCCTTTTGGGATCTGGCCCGGGAACCAGTCAAACCTGGCCGCCTCTGCCGCTGCCATCTTCTCTGGAAGGTGCGAGTTCCAGTCCCACCGCTGACCCTCGGACCGCCTTTCCTTTGTCCGGGCAGCCACCGGGGCAGCGATGGGGAAGCAGAGGTCGGCGGTGGACTGACCCATTCATGATTCGTCATGGACACGGGTGGGCAAGGCTGGGCCGAGCCCCTCCTGGTCATAGCCTCATGCGCCATCTTCCTTGGCGGGACAAGAAGGACCATTTTATAGCTGGGGAGACCGAGGATGAAATCAGTGTGTGGACCCAAACTCAGGGCTTCCTGCCTGCGCCCTGGCTCTGTCCGTGGAGCCATCTCTTCGGGTGACTCTATTGGCCTCAGTTTCCTTATCTGTAAAATAGAGCTTATCCGGGCTTCTGCCTCCCAGAGTTGTGAAGCTTCCATGAGGTGGCGCTTTGCAAACTTTAAAGCCCTCAAAGCAGCCATTCTGCGCGTTATACCCCGTCCGGGAGATACCCAGCTGCTACCTGTTACTGGTAATAAGTGCCTATTGGTTGAGTATTACTCTTAGCAAGTGTTTGGGGCAGCTGGTGGCTCAGTGGATGGAGCGCCGAGCTTGGAGTCAGGAGGTCCTGGGTTCAAATCTGCCCTCAGACACTTCCTAGCTGGGTGACCCTGGACAAGTCACTTAACCCCCATCGCCTAGCCCTGACCACTCTTCTGCCTTGGAGCCAATATACAGTATTGATTCTAAGATGGAAGGTGAGGGTTAAAAAAAAAAAAGTAGGATTGTGGGGGTGTCTAGATGGCTCAGTGGATAGAGAGCCAGGAATTAGAGGTAGGAGGTCCTGGGTTCAAATCTGATCTCAGAAATGTCCTAGCTGTGTGACCCTGGGTGAGTCACTTAATCCCCTTTGCCCGACCCTTCCCCTTTGAAAAGAAAGTAAAGATTATAAAAATGAACCAAAAAAACAAATATTTGACTAACTTAATCTGATAACAGAGAATAATTCTGTGAGTGAGGCTAAGCCAGGATTATTTCCCCCATTTTACAGATGAGGAAACTGAGGCTGGGAGAGGGTGTCTTCCTTAAAAGCAGCCACAAAAGGAAGGTTGGGGAGCACAGTTAGACCCGGGCCCAGCAATATTATTTTAGCGACTCGGGTGGAAACTCTGGTGAGGGGAGAGATGGGAGGAGGCAAGGTGACCTTCCAGAAGGCAGGCAGGCAGAGGGGGGTGGGGGAACCCCCTAAGGAGAATAAGAGGCAGATTCTGAGCCGGAAGGGGCCTTCAGGATCATGGAGCCTCAGAATCAGAGAATGCAGCCATCGGAAGGGATCTTGGGGCTGTGGAACCCAACCTCTCCTCAGAGGAATCCCCATGGCACCAGAGGCCCTTGTTTTACAGATGAGGAAACTGAGGCAGGCCAAGGTAAGTGGCTTGCCCAAGGCCACACACTAGTGAGGGTCTGAGTCTGGACCAGGACACACGAGGTGTCACACAGATAGGAAGAGGAGAGAGAAACAGGAGGGAGAAGGTGATGGAGACAGAGAGAAAGCAGGAAGGGGCCAGACTAGACCTTGGAGTGTTGCCCTCAGGGCAACCCTGGGAACCTCCACAGAGCAGCTTCAAGCTAGCCTGCTGGGAGGCATTCCCCAGAGCCGGTGGTGATGGGAATTGGAGGAGGCAGTGGAGACCTTTCCCCACCCAGGAGGGGCTTGTTTGTGCAGTCCCGAGACCCAGAAGGCAGCAGGAAGGGGGAGATGGCCGGGAGGGGGCCAGGACCAAGGAGAGGCCCACTTTAGCCAGGGGAGAGCCTCATGGAGGAGGGGAGAAGGAGGAGCTCCCAGGAACGAAGCTGGTGAACAGGCTGTCAGCAGCTGGCAACCGTGCCCCAAGGCTGTGGCCTTCCTAGGCTAGAGGAGGCAGCATGGCGCAGAGCCCCAGGCTGGGAGTCAGAGGAGCTGGGCTCCCCCTTCAGCGCTGCAGGTGCCTTCTGTGGGCTCCCAGTGCCTGCTTGGTAAAATGAGACCCGCCTAGCTCTAAGGCAGTGATTCGCAAAGTGGGCGCCATCGCCCCCTGGTGGGTGCCGCAGCGATCCAGGAGAGCGTTGATGGCCACAAGTACATTTATCTTTCCTATTAATTGCTATTCAAATTTAAAAAAATTAATTTCCAGGGGGCTGAGGAATATTTTTTCTGGAAAGGGGGCGTGAGGCCAAGAAAGTTTGGGAACCCCTGCCTAAGGGAAGGACTTTCAGCTCCAAACCTTAGGAGTGGCCTTCCCTCCTTTCTTCCTTCCCTCCTTCCTTCCCTCCTTCCTTCCTCCTTCCCTCTTTCCTTCCCTCCTTCCTTCCCTCCTTCCTTCCTCCTTCCCTCTTTCCTTCCCTCCTTCCTTCCCTCCTTCCTTCCTCCTTCCCTCTTTCCTTCCCTCCTTCCTTCC
>NC_058130.1:781486152-781520480 GCF_016433145.1 Gracilinanus agilis | reverse complement strand
GTGCAGCATGGGGGGGCCATGAGAGGTGTCTGACGAGGCTGGGGGTGACATCGAGGAGTCGGGGGGGGGGCTGGGAAAGCCCCCAGCAGTGATGGGGAAGCCAGGAAGAGGGGAGAGCTGGGGGGGGGGGAGAACAAGCCCCCCCTGTAAGCGCATGTCCAGGCCTCAGCCGCGAGGCTCCAGGGAGGCTGCAGAGCAGGAGAGGGAGCTGCGGTGCTCCCTGGAGAACGCGGTGGTGGAGCGTCTGAGGGTCGCCTTGCTGCGGCGAGGGCCCGGCTGAGATGACGCGGCCTGAATCACGTGGCTCAGGTCTGTGACAGGCCTTCAGGAATGCCTGAATAGAAGCAGACGAGGGCAAAGGCAGGCAAGAACCCCTGGAACCGGGGTCTGGTGGTTAAATTTTCCCAGTGAGCAGGATCCGGTTGTTAAATCTTCAGCATGATCACAAACACCTCAGACACAAGTGCTCGTAGCCTCCTGGCGGTGGAGAGATGGAAGGAAGAGGGGAGCTGAGAGGGGCTGGCGGCTAGAGTGAGGTGGGAGGGGGACCCGAGGCCCCAGGAGAGGGGGCAGCCTTTGGGGGGGTAGAGGTGGCAGTGCCCGCTTCTCTGTGCCAAGGTTCGCCAAGGCAGGAAGGAGAGTCATTTGAGAACCGCAGCCCTCATTTCAGAAAGCTGTTAACCGAGGCAAGGAAAAGGGAAATGACTTGTCTAGGGTCACACACAGAGCAAGTAGGACAGGGAGGCTGGGGGCAGCCTGAGGCCTGGCAGGGGAAAGTGGGAGCCTGCTAATGACATAATCTGTTTCTAATCAGAGTGGAATGAGGTGTTTACACTTGAGGTTTTTGCTAATTTTCCAAATGCAAATAGGCTTGGTTCTGGCTCTCAGCTGAGAACATGGATGGGTTCCCGTGTGGCAGCCTGTTCAGAGGAGGGTGCTGGGGCGCAGTGCAAGAAGTCCAAGGAGCCAAGTTCTAATCCCACCGTGGCCATCCGATGGCAGTATGACCTTGGGCAAGTCTCTGGACTCATTTCCTCTGCTCTGAAAGAGGAAATGGGATTAGACACCTCCCAGCTCCTTTCTAAGCCTGGCATCTCAGAATCAATCTGTGCCTTTCTGGCCTCTGTCTTCCCATCTGTGCTGTGGGTGTATTGATACCCGGCCTCTCTCTGTCAGCCAGCCGTTGTGGAGAAGGTGCTCTGGGGGAAGTGTAGCATCTGCGCCTGCGTCCCTTCTCCCAAGCTTTATTCGAGGAGGGGCGACGTGGGCCGGGAGGCTGAACCCTGACCCAAAGAGCAGGGCCAACGCTGCTGGGCGCCCCTCTCTGGGCCTGGGACACGGGCACCAGCCTGCTACCCAGAACGTTCTTTTACCCTCCAGCACGGCCGGCCTTGAAGAACCGGGCTGGGGCCCTGCTAGGACCAGAGACTCAGACGGAGGAGCCCCGGCCCTCACCCACCTACAGCCACCTATCCTCAGTGGCTCCTTAGCGATGCTGGAGATTAAGGATTTCGCTGGCTGGGAAGGCTCCCCTGGACACAGAAAGGCGCTTGTTTACTGCTCTCTAACTTCATCAGCACGCACTTATTAGGCACTTACTGTGTACCAGCCCTGAGGGGGGGTGGGGCAGGATACAGAGAAACAGCTGCAGCATCCTCTCCCTGCCGCCCAGGGCACCCATGGTCTGACCCAGAACCCCCCTGGGAAATTAGCCCAGGCAGAGGAAGGGGAACCCAGGGGGAGGGTCTAATGGTGGGGAAGGGCCAGAATTCGTGGGAGGAGACAGGGAACCCCAGGAGGATGGTCCAATGGCGAGGCTGAAGCTTAAAGGGGCTGAGAATCTGAGAAAGTCAAGCCCAGAGGACACCACCACCACCACCCCGCCAGGGGGCCTGAGCTCAGACTCCCGTGGGGAAGGGAACAGTTAGAGAATCCTGAGAACGTGGACTGGTAGAGGAGCCTTAGAATGGCATCTCCAAGCTAGGAGGAACTCTAGAACAGGGGGTGTCAGAGCTTAGAACCTACAACGTCAGGGCTGGGAGGGGGCTAGAAGAGGGTGTCAGGGCTTGGGGGAGCCTAGAACTGGCCCTTTGGAGGGTCATTGGATGGTCCGGGGCACAGTTGCCCCTAGTGCCCACCTCTACTTTGGCCCCTAACCCTCCAGGACAGTCCATCCAGCCTGTCCTACCTTGGGCAGGGCAGCAGATGTGAGGCGTCCTTTAACTGGAACATTCAGGTGCTTCTGGAGGGCCGTCATAAATCAGCCTCAGCTGTGTAAACCAGGCTTTATTGGGATGATTAAAGGCCTTCATTGGGAGGATTCTGGGGATTTCTGTTGTTTTCTGCTCTCTGGGCCCAACCAGAGGTCCTCTGGGGGACTGCAAAGGGGCGTATTTTATTTCCACCGTCGGTAAAATGAGAAAGAATGTCATCCTGGGGCCTCTGGGGGCCCAGGGCAGGCAAGGGCCGTGCCTCAGGCCCTCCCTGTCCCGGCTGACCCGCTAGGGCTAAGGCAGCCACCCTAAGGCCCCCAGGTCTATGGGGGGAGCCCCCCAAGTCTGGCTGGTTTCCTGAACTTCACAGGGAATAATGATTCACCATAGTGAGTAGGGACAAAGTTCTTGGGACTTTGTCACCGCAGGCCTCACCCTGCTGGCCCTCCATCTGCCTCTGGGCAAGAGAGGTTACCAGCTGGGTCCTGGGATCGAGGGACTTTGTCTGGAAGAGACCTTGCTGTGAACCTCTAGGGCAACCCTCTTCTTACAGAGAAAACTGAGGCCCGGAGAGGAGAGGGGAAAGAGTTGGTCCAGGGTCCCACAGATATAATTGTACCCGCTCGCATTTCTATGGGACCTGCTTTGTGCCAGGGACTAGGCTAAGCACTTCACAATTACTCTCTCATTGAATCCTTACAGCAATCTGGGGGAGGTATTATTATCCCCCTTTTCCAGATGAGGAAGCTGAGGCAAACAGAAGTTTCTGAAACTCAAGCCTGAGGCAGGAACTCTAAATCTAGGACCCTGCTGGTGTCTGGGGTAGGATTTGAACTCGGGTCTCCCTGAATCCGAGTCCTATATACCACCGAGCTGACTCAGATTAAAGCTTACATCTAGGAGACAATTCTTGCCAAGGAGGCATATTCAGAAGCTCGAGAGGCGACGGGAGCATCTCATAGCACAGTGGTTGATGGAGGGAGAAAATTGTGATGTGGAAATCTCAAGATAGACTCCTGTAGATGTTGTGAGCCTGGGCAAGCCACTTAGCCGCTGCCTGCCTCAGTTTCCATATCTGTAAAATGGGGATAATAATATTTCCATTTCCCAGGGTCAGATCCCTTATTCTCTGCAAAGCAAACCTCAAAGGGATGTCAATGTGCTGGCCGTTTGTATCACTGTTACTAAAAGGGAGGCAAAGTCTTCCACTGGAATCCCTTCCCAACGTGACCTCCCAGTGACCACCCTCCGCCAGCCTTCCTTCGAGCCCAAGAAAAGCAAAGCCAGCTGCCCCAGCTCTTGGGCTGAGGGCGTGTTCAGTGCCACTCTGAGACACAGCTCTTATGTGTCACCTGGCCTCGGGCACCATCTTAGGCTTTGGCTTCCATTGGATTCCACTGCCTTAACGGGTTGTTGTCCTCTCTAGCGCTGCTCTCTTCCATTCACTGCTTTCCTGGTTAATGGAGGGATCCAGGCAGAGGTGGACACCCATTTGTCAGAAACATTGTCAGGCGGATTCTGGCCCAGATACAGGGCAGATTCCGTGGTCTCCGAGGTCCCTTCCAGCCTCTGGGATTGTGGGTGTGAAGCCTTGGCCGGCAGGGGCACTGCCACTGAGGTGAGAGTAACTAGAGACGCCTGTCATTGAGCCCCGAGCCTTTCTGGGGCCATCCGGGCAGAAAATAGCCCAGCCCAGGGGCCTCTGGGGAAAGAGGGCTGCATCTGCCTGATGCGGTCATCCTCCCAGATTAGGGGCACACCTGTGGGGAAGCCGGCCCTTCACCTCCTGCCCTGGCACCAAGAAAAGACCCAGGGTTCCACCCAGGCTACTCTCCCCGCCTCGTTTAGTTTCATTAAGCTTATCCGTCTGTCTGTTGTCTCTGCCTATCTATCCACCCATCTGACTGCATCGAAGCTGACCTTTTGTGTTCATTTATCTGTCTGTCCATCTCTCTACCCACCTCTCTGTTCATCTGTCCATCCAGCTGGCTATTAACACATCTCTCTGCCCATCCATCTCTCAGTATCTTTATCTTCCTGGCAATCCATCTACCCACCTCTCTGTTCGTCTGTCCATCTCTTATCTAGCCTTGTCTCTTCATTTATCTCTCTGTGTGCTCTCCAACTCTCTGTCCGTCCCTTTATCCATCTCTCTCCCTGCCTGTCTATCTGTCTGTCTCTTGTCTATCCATCTATCTATCCATGTATGTCTCTATATCTGTTTCTATCCATCTACACTTCCATCTGTCATCTCTCTACCTGTCTGTCTCTCTGTCCATCTATCCATCCATCCATCCATCCATCCATCCATGTATCTCTATATCCGTCCATCTACATTTCCATCTATCCATCCATCTCTTCATTTATCTCTCTGTGTGCTATCCAACTCTAGCCATCCATTTATCCATCTCTCTCCCTACCTGTCTGTCTATCTCTCTGTCCATCCATCCCATCCGTCCATGTATCTATATCTGCTTCTATCCATCTACACTTCCATCTGTCATCTCTCTACCTGTCTGTATCTCTCTGTCCGTCCATCCATCCATCCATGTATCTCTCTATATCTATATCTGTCCATCTACATTTCCATTTATCCATCCAACTATCTATTTATCTCTCTGTGTGCTCTCCAACTATCTATCCATCCATTTATCCATCTCTCTACCTACCTGTCTGTCTGTCTGTCTATCCATCCATCCATCCATCCATGTATCTATCTGTTTCTATCCATCTACACTTCCATCTGTCATCTCTCTACCTGTCTGTCTATCTCTCTGTCTATCCATCCATCCGTCCGTCCATGTATCTATATCTGCTTCTATCCATCTACACTTCCATCTGTCATCTCTCTACCTGTCTGTATCTCTCTGTCCATCCATCCATCCATCCATCCATGTATCTCTCTATATCTATATCTGTCCATCTACATTTCCATCTATCCATCTCTTCATTTATCTCTCTGTGTGCTATCCAACTTTAGCCATCCATTTATCCATCTCTCTCCCTACCTGTCTGTCTGTCTATCCATCTATCCAACCATGTCTCTATATCTGTTTCTATCCATCTACACTTCCATCTGTCATCTCTCTACCTGTCTCTGTCTCTCTCTCTATCCATCCATCTACATTTCCATTTATCCATCCAACTATCTCTTCATTTATCTATCTTCACTCACCTGCCTGCCCATCTGTCTCTGTCTGTCCACCCAATATCTAAGGGGCTCTTGGTCTCTATCAATACATCTGTCTGTCTGGAAGGGATCTTTAGTCCAACCCCTCTCATTTTACAGGTGACCTGAATAGGTGAAATGATTTGCTCAAGGTTGCCTGACCAGTTAGTAGCAGCCACAATTTGAACGCGGGGCCCATGACTACAAGTTCAGGGATTGCCAATTTGGTGTGGTTGGTAATGCCATTGAAAGCTCTATTTGGAAAGGTGGAGGGGACAGCTGGGTGGCTCAGTAGATTGAGAGGCAGGCCTGGAGACGGGAGGTCCTAGGTTCAAATCCAGCCTCAGATACTTCCCAGCTGTGTGACCCTGGGCAAGTCACTTGACCCCCATTGCCCACCTTACCACTCTTCCACCAAGGAGCCAATACACAGAAGTTAAGGGTTAAAAAAAAATGGAAAGGTGGAGTGGCCAGAATGTGGAAGGTCAGAGCTCAGCTGGAGTCTCATATCCGGTCCCGAGTGCCCCACTTTAGGAAGGATGTGGGGAAACTTGAGTGTGTTGGGGAGAGGGTGGGCGGGAGAGCAGGGAGCGTGCCATATGGGGGTCACTCTGCAGGCACTGAATCACAGGAGCCGAGTTGGAGGATTTGAAGAGCTGCTTCATGGAAGGGCATGAACCTTTTTCTGCCCTTTGGAGTCAAGCCGAAGGTGTAAATGCTTCTGGAGCGTGGGAGCTGTCCCAAAGGGGAAGGACGGGGCTTGCTCCTTCTAGGGGCCGAGGATGGACATCTGTCCCCGGGAGGTGAGGGGCCAGGGCCAGAGAGAAGGCAGGACCCTGGCCCTGGGACCTTCGGCTGCCCCACCCTCAGCGGCTTGCTCAGCCCTGGACCAGTTGGAGAGGAGATATTGGGGGAGAGGCAGGTGCCCAGGGTGGATCCCTGATGGACTGTCCAGGGCCGGCCATTCCCTTCCTCAGAGTGCCAGGAGCCTCGGGGCCGGGGTGGACAGAGAGAGGTTAGTCTTTATAGCAAACCAGCCTATGATCCAGAGTGAGCCATCTTGCCTGTGTGTCCTTCCGTCTTCCGGGGCTGGTCCTGCAAGGGGATGGGTCAGATGCTGATGAATTCTCTCCTGGAAGCCTTTCATCTCCTGCAGGGACCGAGGGCAGCCTGGTCTGCCCTCCTGGTTCACATCAACCCGTCTGTTTGCCATTTTGTGTCTGTCGTGTGCGTATTTACACCCTGGAAGCCCTCTAAAGCCAGACGACGTTTCATTTTTGCTTGTGTGTTCCCAGCATTTAGGATAGAGCTTGGCATACAGTAGGTGCTTAATGAATGCTCATTGCTTAGAAGAAGCCTGATAGCTCAGTGAGTAGTGTGCCAGGCTTGGAGACAGGAGGTCCTGGTTCAAGTCTGGCAACAGACACTTCCCAGCTGCATGATCTTGGACAAGTCCCTTAACCTACTCGCTAGGCCCTTTCCACTTGTCTGTCTGGGGATTGATACATAGTATGGACTCATAGACAGAAGATAAGGGTTCTGGGGGAAAAAAGATCCTAGACTGACAGACAGGCCCCAGGCTCCATGCTCTGTCCTGGAGGGATGGGAAAAGAGAGGGAGCCAAGGCTTCCCTCAGGAGCTCGCCTTCCGTGGGAGAGGGCTCAGCGCTCCTGGCCAGGGCTGGGCACCAGACCCTAGCAGAGACACGGATGAGCTGGCCTGGGGTCCAGAGCGTGGAGAGGGGACTGGAGGGCCTTGAGTGGGCTTGAGCCTCTGCAGGAGAGGTTCTTCAGCCTAGAGACAAGGGGCCTCCAGGGATTTAGCCTCCATGTTTAAGGATTGTTGGCCTCCAGGGACTTGGCCGCCATGTTTAAGGATTGTTGGCCTCCAGGGACTTGGCCGCCATGTTTAAGGATTGTTGGCCTCCAGGGACTTGGCCACCATGTTTTAAGGATTGTTGGCCTCCAGGGACTTGGCCGCCATGTTTAAGGATTGTTGGCCTCCAGGGACTTGGCCGCCATGTTTAAGAATTGTTGGCCTCCAGGGACTTGGCCGCCATGTTTAAGGATTGTTGGCCTCCAGGGACTTGGTCGCCATGTTTAAGTGGCTGCCCTGCAGAGGACGGATCGGTCCGGTTCTCCTTGGCCCCAGAGGGCAGAACCAGGAGCTGTGGGGGCCAGAGGTCAGGAACACCCGCCTCACGGGCAGGGCTATCTCCTGGTTGAACTCCCAGTAACAGGCGGGGTGATGTCGAGGCCAGGGAGCAGGCCTGGCCAAGTCCTGGGGACAACTGACTGCATTTCCTTCAGCCAGTGTGAGCACCTGGTGTAGACCAGTCAGGCGGGCGCAGAGATGAAGCACCCCGAGGAGTGCAGTGCATATCCCATCGGGAGACGTTGGACTCAACCAGTCAATCACGTAGCAAACAATTATTAAGCGCCTACTGTGGGCCGGGCATTTCCCGACATCCTGGGGAGCCAAAGCTGCCGTCGAGGAGCCCGTCCCGTTCCACCAGGGCAGACGAGGCTTACGTCCCTGGGGTTAGGCTCTTCCTGCAGTGTAGATGGAAACCGAGGGCGAGGGGGAGGGACGCAAGGAGACGCCTGCAGGACGGGCACACAGGAGGGGCTTCATCAGATGGATTGCGGGCACTCAGCAGGCATCTGTCCTGCATAAGGAAGGGCAGGACGCCCGGCGCCTCGCAAGAGCTTAATAGTTGGAGTAGTTACGCAAGTAAAACAAACAGGAGTAATTATACGAACGTGTTTGTTGAGCGACTGACCGCTGGTAGCCCGCACGGAGGGGACGAGGGTGGGAGAGGCAGGAAGGAGCGCCCGCTGCGGACGGGCCAGAGGTGAGGAGGAGCCGCCCCGGCTCCTGGCCCAGGCTCGTGCGTGGAGCCGCAGCGTCTGAGCCCTCCCTTCTCGGTCCTAGGAGCAGAGTCCGGGCAACCAGACGTCCCTGGCCATGATGCAGGAGCCGCAGGAGATGGTGGAGGAGACGGTGACGGTGGAGGAGGACCCGGGGACGCCCACATCCCATGTGTCCATCGTCACGTCCGAGGATGGCACCACCAGGAGGACGGAGACCAAGGTGAGAGGCCGGCCCGACGGGCAGGACTGCCCTGGGGGGAGGGGAGGGGAGGGGTCTGGTCCTGCCCTGGAGGCTTGCTTTCAGACCCCGAGTGACCTGGTCTAGGTGCGTCCTCTCTGGGCCTCAGTTTCCCTCTTTGTAACAGGAGGGAGGGGCCTCCCTGGCCTCCAAAGGCCGTTCCAGGTTAGCACCTCCCATGAGAGGGAGGCCTGGGCTTGTACCACAGGGGAGCCCCCGCCAGACGGGACCCAGAGGGAAGCGGGAGCCCAAATGGGCCGTACATTTGGCTCGAAAGCCCGCCCGGCGCCATCTCTTTCCCACACATTCCCGGCCTTTGTCCCTCCTGCACGCCAGCCAGACCGGCCTTCTCCTGCCCCGGCGCTGGCATCAGCCTCCAGGCCTTCCCTTGGCTATCTCAGAAGCCCCAGATTCCTTCTAGCCTTGGGTCTAGCGCCATCTTGGGCTCCCCGACTCCGCTTTGGGATCGACGGTGTTTTTATTCCGGCTTCTCTTCCCTGCGGCCCTGGCCTAGAGCTCTGGCTGGACGGGCTGGTACCTGCCACTGGACCCATCGGTGGCCTCAGCATGGTTCTCTGGCCTGAAGGGCAGGGCCTGGCGCTTCTCTTCAGGCCCGAATCCTCGTCCCCAGGCCCACATTTGTGGAATGGGTGGGAGCTCTTGGGGGAGCCCCAGAGGCCAGACTGGAACCCAGGACCTCCCGTCCCCAGGCCTGGCTCTCCATCCCGGAGCCCCAGTTTGTCTAAAGATGGAGGCACAGAGGCAGCTCTCGAGGCCAGCGCAGGCAGCCCCAAGCTGTTCTCAGCCATTAGTCGAGAGCTGAATGTCTCGGGCTCGAAGTGTCTGCCGGCCCTGGATCTGGGGGAAGCGGAGACCCCCGAAACCAGGGAATGAGCTCCCCAGCCCCCAGGGGTCCCCGTCAGGCAGGACAAGGGGACTAGAGCTGCCAAGACGAACCCGAGAGGCCGTCCGGTCCTATCCCTGCAGTTTATCTAAGGGGGAGCCGGACTCTGGGGCCGGAGCATCGACGTGCCGGGCCCTGCGAGAGCCATAAAAGGCCCAAATGGAGGGGAGGCGAGAACCCGGGCATGGATCCTACAGATAAACTTAATATGGAGCCGGAGGGAGGGGATTCCCAAGCCCTTGGTGCTGGCTGCAGGCAGAAGCCATGGAAGTCTCCCGGACGAGGCGGCTCTTAACCTGAATCCTAGGAGAAGCCAAGGATCCCAGGACATGGAGGGTGGGAGGAAAAGCGCAAAGGCCTGGAGGTGGGAAATGAAGGGTCCTGCAGACCCCCTCGATTCTGGCCTCATTTCTTTGTTTGACTGTGGAGGGAATAGAGGCCTGAGGTGGGAGAGGGCAGAATAGAGACTCTGAGAGGCTCCCTCATATTCGGTAGCCTGGGTCATTACTGTTTGTCGAATGACTAGTAGAGCCCCGTCTGCCTTTAGAGCAGCTTCCCCCCTCTGGGCCTAGGCCCCCGTCCTGTTAGCATGTGCATGTTTGCTGAGCCAGGGGTGACAAACTGGGGACTTCCACTCCAGCCCTGGGTCTGCCTGCCCACCCAGCCCTGCCCCGGGGCCCCGTTAGATGAGAATGAAGGACCCCTGGGAGAGGGCCCTCCCATGCTGTGCCAGGTGGGCTCACAGAAGCTCTTTTGAATCCTGCCTCTTCCACCTCTCTGTGTGACCTTGGGCTAGTCACTGTACCTCAGGCTTTGTTTTTCTCATCTCATCATCGTGGCCCTCTTTTGTCAGAGGTGAGGGCCTGGGGGAGCAGAATACGGTGTAGGCAGTCGCGGTGCCTGGTAGTGCTTCTCTTGGTTCTAGGGAGGTCTCCCCTGGCACCTGGGGTTGATGTTTGGGGGGCTCCCCTGATGTCTGGGCTTGGGGTTTAGGTGAGGGGCTTCCTCAGCATCTGGGGTTGGGGTTCGGGTGGTGGGGGCACGTGTCGAAGGAGCCGAGGCCGCTAAGCCGCTTGGGCATCGGTCCTCAGACCGAGGGGATGCTGAGCTCGGCTGATGGGGGGCTTCTGCCTTGCAGGTCACTAAGATGGTGAAGACGGTGACCACGAGGACCGTGCGCCAGGTGCCCCTGGGCCCCGATGGGCTGCCGGTGCTGGACGGCTCGTCCCCGCTGGGCAGCTACACGGACTCCATGGACCGGCGCTACCTGAAGAATGGCGAGCGCTTCCTGCCGCCCCAGGCCTCGTCCACTCTGAGCCGGGCCTACACCAGCTACGGGGAGGGCCCTGATGGGCCCTACCGCTCCTTCCACGCCCACGATGCAGGCAGCGGGGGCTACGGGGGCACCGAGCTCCCCGACGGCTACGGCAGCCTATCCCGCGGCATCGGCTACCGGCCCCGCTATGCCTACGTTCCCGGGAATGGCTACCGGCCGGACGAGGGCAGCTACACCCTGCCCAGCCGGAGGGAGGCCTACGGACCGCCCAGCGCCCAGCCCCAGGTGCCCGCTGGGGTTGGTGGCCCGGACCTTGCCGGGGGTGGCCGCTCCCAGCCCGAGCGGTTCCAGCCCGAGCCCTATGGGCTCGAGGACGACAACAGGAGCCTGGGGGTGGATGACGAAGGTTACGAGCTGGACCCGGACTACTCTACCGTGAACCGGCGGCTGCCTGCAGGGGTCCCCGAGAGAGGCCGGCCTCACAAGGCCAGGTAACGGATGAGCTCCCTCCCCCGGAGGCTGCCCCCTCTTGGGGAGGCCTCAGAGTGGGTCCTGGGCTTCCAGCTTCTGGTCAGTTGGTCAGCAAGCATTTGTTTAAACCCTTATTCTCTGGCTTAGAAACAACGGTAAGACAGAAGGGTAAAGGCTAGGCAAACAAGGTTAAGTGACTTGTCCAGGGTCACACAGCTGGGACGTGTCTGAGGCCAAATGTGAACCCAGGACCTCCCAATTCCAGGCCTCGTGCTTTACGCACTGTGCCACTCACTTTTTTTTTTAAACCCTTAACTTCTGTGTATTGTCTCATAGGTGGAAGATTGGTAAGGGTGGGCAATGGGGGTCAAGTGACTTGCCCAGGGTCACACAGCTGGGAAGTGTCTGAGGCTGGGTTTGAACCTAGGACCTCCCGTCTCTAGGCCTGACTCTCAATCCACTGAGCTACCCAGCTGCCCCTGCCACTCACTTTTTAACTAAGAGTCTTAGCAAATGTCCAAAGAAAGACCACCAAGTCCTCAGATCTCAGAATTTGAGGCGAAATGACCAGAATCCCAATAGCTAAGATTGATATAATATCCTAAAGATTACAATATTCTGTTTATAACCCAGTGTAGGCCTTCGTTCTCTCCTGTAGTCCTTATGACAACTCTGAAAGGAAGGTGCTATTATTATCCTCATTTTACAGATGAGGACACTGAGGCAGATGGGTTAAGTGACTTGACCAAAGTTATAGCCCTCGTAAAAGGCAGGATTTGCACTCAGGTTTTTCTGAAGGCCCAGCTCTCTGTAAAACTGTAGGAAAACCATTGAGCCCAACCCCCACTTTCTTCTCAGTTACCTAATGCCTCACAGCAACCCAGGGATAGAGGTCATACAAGATTTACTGCACCCATTTACTTACATACAAGATACTCACCCATTTTACAGTTGAGGAAACTGAGGCTGGGAAAGGTTATTCATCTTGTCCAAAGTCACACAATTAGCATGTGTCAGAGGTCAGATTCAAATCTAGGTCCCATAAAGGACAGAAGCAGAGCCAGGATTCCTCATGAATCCCAACAGGAAGGATTTGCATTTCTGGGAGGTCTCTGGAGCCAGTGGCTGCCAGGCCCTCTGCCCTACCGTGGGAGATCATGGGAGTTCTTGGGTCTTTGGCTTGGAAGTGCCCCTGGGCAAGTGGCCTGATGGGTATTTTGTCGTCTGGTCTAAAGGTCATGACACAGCCACTTCTCCCCAGCCTTTGAGATGTAAGAAAGGGAGAGGCATAGGAGCTGGGACCTGCTACCCTCCCAAGGGGCTTGGGATCATCAGCTTAGGCCTATGCCTGGCTGAGGACCCTCAACCTTGGCCACCACCATGGGGGCAAGGCCCTGGTCTGGAACCTCAGTGGGGCCGGCTCCCAGAGGGCATCTTCTGGCAGGTCAGGCAGCCTCTGAGTGAGGCAGCTACACTTAAGGCCTGGGGCAAAGTATGGCATCTCCGGAACCCCTGAGACTGTCTGCCTCTAGGGTTAAGAATAGGTTTGGGTGAATTTATGCCCTTGTCTCTAACCCTCTGAGGCCTCTGGTCACCTGTGCCCTGGACTATTTTTAAAAAAAACCTTAGTTTTCATCTTAGAACCAATACTATGTATTGGTTCCAAGGCAGAAGAGCAATAAGGGCTAGGCAGTGGGGGTTAAGTGACTTGCCCAGGGTCACACAGCTATGGCCTGGACTATTGCAGTTGTCTCCTGCCTTCATCTGCCGTCTTCCTTCTTCCATCTCTCCTACACAGCTGCCCCCCAAATCCCCCCTAGGCATACCAAAATCCAGATCTCATTGTTGCTGGCATTTCTGGGTCGCTTTATGAGTTTACAAAGCATTTTTGTCAGAATCCTGGAGTTGGCAGAGTCCTCAGAAGCTGTCTAGGCCTCCCTAGAAATGCACAAGTTTCCTCTGCCACATGCCTGACAAGTGGGCATCCGGCCTCTGCCTGCAGATCTCCCAGGAGGGGGGAGGAGTCCACCACCTGCACTGGCAGCCTACTCCATTTGGGGATTGCTCTTAATGGTTAGAGCGTTCTCCAAGCCGAAATCTGCTTTTCTGAAGCTTCCCTTCCAGGCTCCTAGGAGAGTCCTCTGGGGCCAGACAGAACCAGGCTAATCTCTCCTGCATATGACAGCTCTTCAAATATTTGAAAACAGCAAAATTGACCCCCTGGAGTCTTTTCTTCTCCAGGCTAAACATTCCCAGTTCTTTCAGCCAGCCATCACAGATGATTATAGGAATTAAAGCTGGAAGAGATTTTGGAGACAAGCAAGTTCATTCCCCTCATTTTAAAGCAGGAGAAACTGAGGCCTAAAGCGGCTAACTGGCTTGCCACAGTCCATATAACTAGTAAGTGGCAGAGTGGGAGGGTTTGAGCCCAAGCCTTCCTGATTCCAAGTTCAGTGCTCTTCCCACTACACCATGCTGACTTGCACTCCAGACCCTAGCCTGTGCTTGTTGTCCCAAGGTAGGACTCTGAGGTTTCTCTCCAAGGAAGGGATCTAGCACTTCAGGCCCTAGCCTGTGCTTTTTGTCCCAAGGTAGGATTGAGGTCTCTCTCCAAGGAAGGGATCTGATGAGCCCAAACAAACTTGGATTAATTTTATTTTTTTATCTAGACATAAGTATGTTCGGTTGCCTCTCCCATTAGAATGTAAGCTGTTTTGAGGGCAAGGATTATTTCCTTTTTGTGTTTGCATCCCTGATACAGCCCTTAGCATCTAGTAAGTACTTCTTAAATATCTTAAATATCGATGGATCTTATTCATAGCTTTCTTTTTACAGAGGAAGAAAGGAGGTGACTCTATCAAGTTCATATTAGTTCAACTAATATTTGTTAGTGCATCTTGGGCGCTATTCAGTGAAAAAACAGAAATGAAAGAAACAGACCCTGCCCTCAAGAAGCTTGCATTCTATCTGAAAGGACGTTCTGGACATAAACATATACCACATGAATACGAGGGGAACTTTGTTTGGGGATAGGAAGAAGGGGAAGGAAGGTGTTCTATGACCTGGCAGGGTAAACGCAGTGGGCAGTGTGAACCCAGGAGGTATCGCCTAAATATGGTGCTTCCTTCTACCAAACCACAACTGCCTTTAGACCCTTCAGCAGATCTCGATGGGCTCCCAAATAAAGACCCCAACTCTTCAGCCTCCCATTCAAGGCCTTTCACAGTCTGCCTTTCTCTGGAGCAGGGGTTGGCAACCTTTTTGGCCATGAGAGCCATAAATGCCACATTTTTTAAAATGTAATTTCATCAGAGCCGTACAGTGCTCACAGTGCGGCTCCTGTAACAGCGCCTGAAAAAAAATGGACTTCGTGGCTCCTGCAGAAAGAGCCATATCTGGCCCTCGAAAGAGCCAGATATGGCTCGAGAGCCATACATTGCCGACCCCTGCTCTGGAGGCTTATCTCTCAAATGCTTCCTAATACAGATTCCCAACTCCAGCCAGGTTAGTTTACTCACTCTTCCAGGAATGTGCTACTATACTTTTCCCATCTCATACCATTACCTATTTCAGGGATTCCCTTCTTCATTTCTATTGGACCAAAAATCTAACTGGTCCTTCAAAGCATAACTAAAAGGCCACTTCCCTTTTCAGGAAATCTTCCTTGGTCCGCTTCCCTTGTTACCCTCTCGCCTTGCATGCTGACCCAGCCAGCTCTCTAGCCTCTGAATGAGGGAACTTGGTGACATCCTTGCAACCTCCTGCTTGCAAGGATAGCTCCCCCACCATGGAGCTGCAAGTTTCATACATGTCAGAAATAGACTCCCCTCACACCATCTACTCCATGTTCTTTCATTGTCCAGTGCAGAATATAGGAGGTGCTCATAGAGAGTTTTTTGAATAAGCAGCAGGAAAATGTGATCCAGAGTCCAAACAGATCACTGTGGCCTAAGTCTCTGGAGTCTCTCTGTTGGCCGTGAATCGTTCCACTGTCTGGGGGAGGCCGTCTAGGACTAAGTGTCAGGAAATGAAGGTTCAAATTCTGACTTGCTATGTGACCTTGGGTAAATCTTTGTCCCTCTCTGGGCTTCATTTCTTCTTCTTTAAAAATATTCTTTATTGGGGCAGCTAGGTGGCTCAGTGGATTGAGAGCCCGACCTAGAGATGGGAGGTCCTGGGTTCAAATCTGGCCTCAGACACTTTCTAGCTGTGTGACCCTGGGCAAGTCACTTAACCCCCATTGCCTAACCCTTACCACTCTTCTGCCTTAGAATCAATACATAGTAATGATTCTAAGATAGAAGGTGAGGGCTTAAAAAATTTAAATTTAAAAATATATATTTGATTAATCCTTTTTCTTTTTACAGACATTTACCCCCACATTGGCCCTTCTAGAGTAAACCCTCTGGACCTCAGTGCCCTAAGAGTATTTGATTAGAGCAGGGCTCTCCTCATATTGAGCATCTTGGATCCCTTTGGCAATCTGGTGAAGAAGCCTTTGGATAATCCGTTCTTAGAATCATATTTTAAATGCATAAAATAAATACAGAGGATGATTAAGGAAAGCAGTTCTGTTGAAATATTCTAAAAACGGGTTTTAAACCCTTCCCTTCTGTCTTGGAGTCAACACTGTGTATGAGTTCCAAGGCAGAAGAGTGGTTAGGGTGGGCAATGGGGGTTAAGTGACTTGCCCAGGGTCACACAGCTGGGAAGTGTCTGAGGTCAGATTTGAATCCAGGACCTCCCATCTCTAGGCCTGGCTCCCAATCTACTGAGCCACCCAGCTGCTCCATCAAAATATTTTTAAAATAAGTTCATGGACCCAAGAGGAAGAACCTGGGGAGAAGGGGAGAGGATGAGAAGTTTGTTAAGTGGCTCCTGTGTGCCAAGGACTATGCGATCTGTTGAGGGCCCCTCCTGGTTTCAGGGGAGCAAGAGTTCTCTGCAGATTAGCTCTGGGGAGGCTAAGGAGGAAGTGATGAATTATTTATGGCAGGAGCTGCCTCCGAGATGAGAGTGTCTCCTCCCGGGGCTTTCCGGCCTTGGATGCTGGCCCATTCTGATTAGTTTATATATTCCCTTTGAAAGGGGAGAGGCCGCCTCCATGGGCTACCTCGGACGGGCCAGTGTCCTGGGGTTCTCTGGGTGCCACATCCCCATGCAACACTCCTCCGTGTGCTCTGAGGTCTCTGGGCCTCAGCCAAGGCTCTTGCCTGCCCTGTCTGGGTGGTCCCACCCTCCTCTGCCCTCCTCACCCTGACCAGTCCTCCTCCTCTCATGCCAGGCAGAAGCCCTGCCCTGCTGCTTGCAGCATGCCGCCCTAACTCTTCCACACCCCGGGCCCACTCAGCCATAGCCTTCTGGTTCTGATTCTGGTTCTGGCCAAATGGGTCATCCCTGGCAGTCCCTGAGGGGTTAAGTGAGATGGAGAAGGGCATCTCCTCCCTTTTCATGCCTGTTGCTGATTCCAGGCCAGGAGAGGTGATGCAGAGAACAGCCCACCACCCCCAGGCTTTCAGCTTCCGCACCGGGGCCACATTTCCTCCCTAGTTGGTGGGGTGGGCGTACCACTCAGTCATCTCAGTCATGTCTGACTCTGCCTGACCCCATTTGGGATTTTCTTGGCAAAGATCCTGGACTGGTGGTTTGCCATATCCTTTTCCAGTTCATTTTATGAATGAGGAAACTGAGGCAAGCAGGGTGAAGTGACTTGCCCAGGGTCACACAGCTAGGAAGTGTCTGAGCCTGGCTTTGAATTCAGGTCTTCTTGACTCCAGGCTTGGCACTCTATCCACTGCACCACCTGGCTGCCCTCGAGTTGGAGAATATAATAGTCATATTTATCATAATATCAATATAGCATTTAAAACGCATAAAGCATTTTACAATTATTATCTCCCCTGAGCCTCACAACACCCTTGGTTAGTAGGTGCTGTTATTACCCCCATTTTGCAGGTGAGGAAACTGAGGTGACTTGTCCAGGGTCACACAGCTAGGCTGTTTTTGAGTCCAAATCTGAATGCAGGTCTTCCTGACCCCAAGCTCTATCCACTGCACCACCTAGCTATCTGTGGAAGTGTCCCACTGTCCCTGTCAACCTCCAATGAGACCTCAACCCTTCACCACCCTCCCCAATCTGAACAAGCGAGGTGATTCTGAGTACAGAGAATACTGGGCCCTCGAGCTGGTGAAACACGAGTTCGAATTTAGCCTCATACATGTACTACCTTTGTGTCTGGGTGAATCGCTTCAATGGTGCCTGCCTCAGTTTCCCAGTCTATAAAAGGAGGGCAATAAAACCCTATTCCCCCGCATTATGAGCACCAAATGAGCTAATGCAGACCCTTAAGTGGGACATAAACGTTAGCTATAATTGCCTCTCATTTTATAGTTGAGGAAACTGAGGCTTAGAGGCAGTAGGGACATGTCCAGGCAGTGCTACAGATCTGGGGGTCTGAGTACAGCTCAGTAGGCTTAAAAGCTAATAGGGGGAGACAGTGCCTTAGGGGAGCTGAAAAGGGGACAGAGGAAAGACCCCAGTGAGGGCAGGGGGGAGGAATTCGGGAGAGTCAGGAAGGGAGCCGAGAGGAAGGACGACACCAGTGGCCTGGATGTTTTCCTTCAAATGGAGGCTCTAAGTGACCAGGCAGTAAGAGGAAGGGGCCACAGGGGTGGGAGAGGTCCCCCTGCTCTGTGATAGGGCTGCATTCCATAAGGAGGCAGGGAGGGTCCTTTAGAACACCAGGAGGCAGCAATGCAAGGATCCAGAGCAAGGCTGAGGGACTTATGAGAAAGAAAACTAGCCACATTCAGAGGAAGAACTGTGGGAGCGGAAACGAACAGAAAAACAACTGCTTGAACACATGGGCTGATGGGGATATTACTGGGGATGCAGACAACAAATGATAACTCTAGTACAACTATCAATAATATGGAATTAGGTCTTGATCAATTGATACATGGAAAACCCCGTGGAATTGTGTGTTGGTTACAGGAGGATGGTGGGGTTGGGGGAGAGGGAAAGAACATGAAACATGTAACTATGCGAAAATATTCAAAATAAAAATTTTTTAAAGGGGAAAAAATAGAACATCAGGAGGATGTTCAGACCACTTATCTCAGCTCTACCTTCTTCTAGACCATCCCCACACGTAAAGGGTTCCTCATCCCGCTTTGTGTTTCCCTTCCTCCTCAGAGCCTACGACGAACCATCGGAAAGTGAGATGATTGAAGAGCGGATCCCCTACATCCACGGCAGCTACGCCGCCCCCCTGGCCCAGCCCGAGAGGGGCAGCATGGCCAGCATCGACCGTCTGGGGAAGAGATCACCCTCCATCGACAGCATCCGCAAGGACCCTCGGTGGCGGGACCCGGACCTGCCCGAGGTGATCGCCATGCTCAGCCACCCCATCGACCCCGTCAAGTCCAACGCGGCCGCCTACCTGCAGCACCTGTGCTACGAGAACGACAAGATCAAGAAGGACGTGCGGCACCTGAAGGGCATCGCCATCCTGGTGGGCCTGCTGGACCACCCCAAGGCCGAGGTGCACAGGCGGGCCTGCGGGGCTCTGCGCAACATCTCCTACGGCCGCGACCACGAGAACAAGGTGGCCATCAAGGGCTGCGATGGCATCCCGGCCCTCATACGGCTCCTGCGCAAGACCAACGACATGGAAGTGCGGGAGCTCATCACTGGTGAGTGAGGAAGCAGCGCCCAGAATGGCTGAGTGCCAAGCCCACAGTGCCCTCAATGCCCAACTCTGACCTCATGCCACCCCCTTCTCCCAAATCCAACCTCATGCCATCCCTTTCCCCAAATCCATCCTCATGCCATCCCTTTCCCCAAATCCATCCTCATGCCAACCCTTTCCCCAAATCCATCCTCATACCAACCCTTTCCCCAAATCCATCCTCATGCCAACCCTTTCCCCAAATCCATCCTCATGCCAACACTTTCCCCAACACTGACCTCATGCCAACCCTTTCCCCAAACTCTGACCTCATGCCAACCCTTTCCCCAAATCCATTCACATGCCAACACTTCCCCAACCTGACCTTATGCAACCTTTCCCCCAACACCTCGTGCCACCTCTTCTCCCAATTCCATCATCATGCCAACCCTTTCCCCAACTCAGACCTCATGCAAACCCATTATCCCAACTCTCACCTCATTCTAACACTTTCTCCCAACTCAATCTTCATGCCAACCCTTTCTGCAAAGTCTGACATCATGCAAACCCTTTCTCACAATTCTTACCTCAAGCCAACCCTTTCCACCAGCTTCATCATCATGCCAACCCTTTCCCTGACCTCTGAACTCATGCAAACCCTTTCGCACAACTCCAACCTTTTGCCATCCATTTCCCCCAACTCCATCCTCATGCTAACCCTTTCCCCCAATTCTTATCTCAAGCCAACCTTTCCCCCAACTGTCACCTCATGCCAACCCTTTCCCTCAACTCTGACCTCATACCTACCCTTTCCACCAAGTCCATCCTCATACCCACCCTTTGCCCCAATTCTGACCTCATGCCAACCCTTTCCCCAACACCATCCTCATGCCAACCCTTTCCCCCAACTCTGACATCAGGCAAACACTTTCCCCAAACTCTGACCTCATGTAAACCATTTCCTTCAACTTCATCCTCATGCCAACCCTTTGCCCCAAATCTGACCTCATGCCAACCCTTTCCCCCAACTCTGACCTCATGCCAACCCTTTCCCCCAACTCGTACATCATACCAACCCTTTCTTCCAACTCAATCTTCATGCCAACCCTTTCCCCTAACTGTGACCTCATGCCAAACCCTTTCCCCCAACTCTCACCTCATGGCAACTCTTTCCCCCAACTCTGATCTCATGCCAACCCTTTCCCCAAACTCTGACCTCATTCAAACCTTTCCCCAACTCCATCCTCATGCCAAAACATCTCCCCTACTTTGACCTCATGCCAACCCTTTCCCCCAACTATGTCCTCATTCCAACATTTTCCCTCTACTCTGACCTCATGCCAACCCTTTCCACCAACTCCTTCCTCATGCCAACCCCTTTTCCCACCTCTGATCTCATGCCAACCCTTTTCCCCACCTCTGACCTCATGCCAACCCTTTCCCACAACACTGCCTTCATGCCAACACTTTCCCCCAACTCCATCCACAGACCAACTCTTTCCCCCAATTCTGTCGTCATACCAACCCTTTCTCACAACTCCATCTTCATGCCAACCCTTTCCCCAAACTCTGAACTCATGCAAACCCTTTCCCCCAAAGCTGACCTCATGTCAACCCTTTCCCCCATCTCTGACCTCATACCTACCCTTTTCCACCAAGTCCATCCTCATGCCAACCCTTTCCCCAAACTCTGACCTCATGCCAACCCTTTCCCCCAACTCCATCCTCATGCAAACCCTTTTCCCAAACTCTGACCTCATGCCAACCCTTACCCACAACTCCATCCTCATGCCAACCCTTTCCCCCAATTCTTATCTCAAGCCAACCTTTCCCCTAACCATCACCTCATACTAACCCTTTCCCCCATCTGACCT
The DNA here is from genome assembly GCF_016433145.1 of Gracilinanus agilis. Taxonomy (NCBI): domain Eukaryota; kingdom Metazoa; phylum Chordata; class Mammalia; order Didelphimorphia; family Didelphidae; genus Gracilinanus; species Gracilinanus agilis. The sequence goes on along the minus strand of NC_058130.1, from coordinate 781,499,792 downwards.
CATACCTACCCTTTCCACCAAGTCGATCCTCATGCCAACCCTTTCCCCAAACTCTGACATCATGCACTTTCCCCCAACTCTGACCTCATGCCAACCCTTTCCCACAATACCGCCTTCATGACAACACTTTCCCCCAACTTTATCCACATACCACCTCTTTCCCCCAACTCCATCCTCATTCCAACACTTCCCTTCTTCTCTGACCTCATGCCAACCTTTTCCAACAACTCCATCCTCATGCCAAACCTTTTCCCCAACTCTGACGTCATATCAACTCTTTCCCCCCCACTCCATTCTCATTCCAACCCTTTCCTCCAACTTCATCCTCATGCCAACCCTTTGCCCCAATTCTGACCTCATGCCAACCCTTTCCACCAACTCTGATGTCATTCAAACCCTTTCCCCCAACTCTGACCTCATGCCAACCCTTTCACCCAACTCTTATGTCATAGTAACCCTTTTCCCCAACTCAATCTTCATGCCAACCCTTTCCTTAAAGTCTGACATGCCAACCCTATCCCCCAATTCTTACCTCAAGCCAACCCTGTTACCCAACTGTGTCCTCATGCCAACCCATTCCCCCAACTATGACCTCATGCCAACCCATTCCCCCAACTCCATCCTCATGTTAACCCTTTCCCCAAACTCTGACCTCATGCAAATCCTTTCCCCCAAATGTGACCTAATGCCAACCCTTTCTCCCAACATTGACCTCATGCCAACCCTTTCCCCAAACTCTGACCTCATGCAAATCCTTTCCCCCAAATGTGACCTCATGCCAACCCTTTCCCCCAACTCTGACCTCATGTCAAACCTTTCCCCCATCTCTGATTTAATACCAACCCTTTCTCCCATCTCCATCCTCACGCCAAAGCTTTCCCCATAGTCTGACCTCATGCAAACCTTTTCCCCCAAATGTGACCTAATGCCAACCCTTTCTCCCTGCTCCATCCTTAAGCCAATCCTTTCCCCCAACTCTGATCTCATTCCAACCCTTTCCCCAAACTCCATCCTCATGCCAACCCTTTCCCCCAACTCTGACCTCATGCCAAACCCTTTTCCCCAACTCTGACATCATGCCAATCTTTTCCCCCAACTCTGATCTCATGCCAAACCTTTCCATCTCCATCCTCATACCAACCCTTTCCCCATAGTCTGACATCATGCCAACGCTTTCCCCCAATTTTTACCTCAAGCCAACCCTTTCCCCCAAATGTGACCTAATGCCAACTCTTTCTCCCAGCTCTATCCTTATGCCAGCCCTTTCCCCCAACTCCATCCTCATTTTAACCCTTTCCCCACATCTGACCTTATTCCAACGCTTTCCCCAACTCTGATGTCATACCAACCCTTTCCCCAATTCTGACCTCATTCCAACCCTTTCCCTCTACTCTGACATCATGCCAANCCCTTTCCCCCAACTCCATCCTCATTTTAACCCTTTCCCCACATCTGACCTTATTCCAACGCTTTCCCCAACTCTGATGTCATACCAACCCTTTCCCCAATTCTGACCTCATTCCAACCCTTTCCCTCTACTCTGACATCATGCCAACTCTTTCCCCCAATTCTGACATCATGCCAACCCTCTCCCGCAACTCTGACCTCATACCAACGCTTTCCCCAATCTCTGACCTCATGCAAACCCTTTTCCCCAACTGTGACCTCATGCCAAACCCTTTCCCCCAACTCTGACATCATGCCAATCTTTTCCCCAAACTCTCACCTCATACCTAACCCTTTTCCCCAATTCTGACATCATACCAACCCTCTCCCTCATCTCTGACCTCATACCAAGCCTATCCCCAAACTCTGACCTCATGTAAACCTTTTCACCCAACTCTTATGTCATAGCAACCCTTTCTTCCAACTCAATCTTCATGCCTACCCTTTCCCCATAGTCCGACATCATGCCAACACCTTCCCCCAATTCTTACCTCAAGCCAACCCTTTTCCCCCAACTGTGACCTCATGCCAACCCTTTCTCCCAGCTCCATCCTTATGCCAACCCTTTCCCCAAACTCTGACCTCATGCAAAATCCTTTCCCCCACCTCTGACGTCAGGTAAACCCTTTCCCCCAACTCCATCCTCATTCCAACCCTTTCCCTCGACTCTGACCTCATGCAAACCTTTCCACCTACTCCATCCTCAAGCCAACCCTTTCCCCCAACTCTGACATCATGCCAACCTTTTCACCCAACTCTTATGTCATACTAACCCTTTCTCCCAACTCAATATCCATGCCAATCCTTTCCCCAAAGTCTGACATCATGCCAACCCTTTCCCCCAATTCTTATCTCAAGCAAACCCTTTCCCCCAACTGTGACCTCATGCCAACCCTTTCTCCCAGCTCCATCCTTATGCCAACCCTTTCCCCAAACTCTGACTTCATGCCAATGCTTTCCCCAAACTCTGACCTTGCCAAACCCTTCCCCCTAATCTGACCTGATGCCAACCCTTTCCACCAACTCCATCCTCATGCCAACCCTTTCCCCCAACTCTGACCTCATGCAAACCCTTTTCCCCAACTCTGACATCATGCCAATCTTTTCCCCCAACTCTGACCTCATGCCAAACCTTTCCCCCATCTCTGATGTCATACCAATGCTTTCTCCCATCTCCATCCTCATGCCAACCCTTCCCCCATAGTCCAACATCATGCCAACACTTTCCTCCAATTCTTACCTAAAGCCAACCCTTTCCCCCAACTGTGACCTCATGCCAACTCTTTCTCCCAGCTCCATCCTTATGCCAACCCTTTCCCACAACTCAATCCTCATGCCAAACCCTTTCCCCCAACTCCATCCTCATTTTAACCCTTTCCCCACATCTGACCTTATTCCAACGCTTTCCCCAACTCTGATGTCATACCAACCCTTTCCCCAAACTCTGACCTCATGTAAACCCTTTCCTCCAATTTCATCCTCAGGCCAACCCTTTGCCCCAACTCTGACCTCATGCCAACCTTTTCACCCAACTCTTATGTCATAGCAACCCTTTCTCCCAACCCAGTCTTCATGCCTACCCTTTCCCCATAGTCTGACATCATGCCAACGCTTTCCCCCAATTCTTACCTCAAGCCAACCCTTTCCCCCAACTCTGACGTCATGCAAAACCTTTCCCCCAAACTCCATCCTCATTTTAACCCTTTCCCCACATCTGACCTTATTCCAACGCTTTCCCCAACTCTGACGTCATACCAACCCTTTCTCCCAACTCCATCCTCCTGCCAACCCTTTCCCCCAATTCTTATCTCAAGCCAACCCTTTCTCCCAGCTCCATCCTTACGCCAATCCTTTCCCCAAACTCTGACATCATGCCACTCATTTTCCCCAAAATCTTTCCCTGATCTCTGACCTAATGCAAACACTTTCCCCCAACTCTGACCTCATGCCAACCCTTTCCCTGAATCTGACCTTATTCCAACCCTTTCCCCAGCTCCATCCTCATGCCAACCCTTCACTAAATGGTATCAACCTTCTGACCCCTTTTTCAACATCTTCCTTTCAGCTCCTTCTCCCAACTCTTTCCCTTCCACCCCCTTCTGTCACCTCCTTCCTCCTTTCCGACCTCTTCCCCCAGCTTCTTTCCCAATTGTAGCCTTTCTCTGTATCTCAATTCCAGCCCCGTCATCATTTCTCACCACTCTGTCCTCCTGCTCAACCCTTTCTCTGTCTCCATTTTAATCTCCTTCCCAACCCTCATCTCATTCACCTGCATTTCCTTCCTGCCCCAAGGCCGCTCCCATTTTTCTTCTCATCCCATCCTCTGCCTTGTCTGTCCTTTCTGCCCATTCGAAACCATTTTCCCCGTTTCCATTCCAAGACCCAAATTGCTCTCCATCCTCCTTCTCAATCCTTTTCCCCATCTTGATTTTGATTCCATTCCCGGAGCCCATCCCTCAGCCCTGTCCCCAGTCTCAGCCTTCCTTCGTCCCTGTCCCCATCCCTTCTTTCAGCTCCTTTGCCACACTCTTCCCCAGGTTCATTCACTGAGGCGTTCTCCTCACTCCTTTTCATTCCCTCTTCTCACTCCTTCCATCCACATTCCCTGCCTCCATTCCAGCTGTGTCCTTGACTCCCAGTCAGGTTCTGTCCTAACCCCTCGCTGCTGCCCCTGTGGACTCTGGTCAGCACACTCTCATCTCAAGCCTTTTTCATAAGGCCTTTGTTTTTCAAATGCCACCCCATGAATGAATGAGTTGGAAAGCATTGGAATGTAGGAAGGAAAAGACACTTCATTCACTGGGCTTAGAGATGAGAGGTCCTGGGTTCAGATCTGGCCTCAGACACTTCCTAGCTATGTCACCCTGGGCAAGTCACTTCACCCCCAGCTCACGGTCCCAGCCACAGGAGATGGTGCTCAGGGCCCCCTCTTTTAACTTTCCATTTTATTCATCTCTCCTTTGATTTTCAGGTTTTCTCTTTTGATATTTGATGAGTAGCTTTTAATTTGTTCTTTTTTTAAATTGATGCTTCTTTTATAATACATTTGAATTCTCAACATCCTTTACACCCAGGATCTGATGAGACTCACAATAACCTTGTGAGGTAGGGGTCCTTCTGATCCTTCCTCATGTTATAGGGGAGGAAACAGAGACTCCGGCCAGGCACGTGACTTGCTAAGGGTCACTCAGCGAATCAGTCTGAGGAAGGATTTGAACCCAGGTCTCCCTGATTTCAGGTCTATTTGATATACTGACAAAAGTGAGACAACCCCCTTCCCAAAGGGGAGACAGGAATGGATGAGTGGAATTGAGGGGCAAGACACATTCCATATTATGGCAAATGTTGGAGTAGATCTGTTATAAAATTCTTGATCATCTCAGCCTGTGAGATCCGTAGTGTGAGTATTGTGTAATTGCCATTTTACAGATGAGGTCACTGAGGCCCAGAAAAGAAAACAGACTTGCCCCAATGGCTTCCCACAGCTACACACATGTGCCCAAACCAGGATTCACAGCCAGAGCCCGACACAAGTCTCTCTGCTTTTCTTACTCTATTAGGCTGCCCTTTGGTGCCACCCACATGCATGTGCCCCTGAGCCAGTTACCTGGTCCAGAGAGTCACAGAATGTGAGTGCTGGAGGGGACCTTCAGAAGACAGGGCCGTTCTCAGGGCTGACCAGACATTGCTTGGAGACCTCCAAGGATGGGGAGCTCACTACCTCAGGGGTTATACTGTGGCCCTTTGGGATGCCTCTCATCCAGCCAACCCTCTGATTGCTCCTGGTGCTGCCCCCGATGCTCTCAGGTGTTCCCTAAACTGTCATCATGGTCTGTGTTTCAGGGACGCTGTGGAATCTGTCATCCTACGAGCCCCTCAAGATGGTCATCATCAACCACGGCCTGCAGACACTGACCAATGAGGTGATCGTCCCTCACTCGGGCTGGGAGAGCGAGCCCAATGAGGACTCGAAGCCGCGGGATGCCGAGTGGACCACCGTCTTCAAGAACACGTCTGGGTGCCTCAGGTATGGTCAGCAGAGCAGGTGGCCCTTCTGTGTGCTGGACAGCGCAGGGGCAACGAGAGAGAGAGCCAGAGGCTATCACTTGTTCATGTCGAGACGGGCTTCTCTGTCGTGATCTCCGTCTTCTCATCTGTCAAATGGAATCAGTGATCATAGCTCTCCTTTCTCTGGTGGGCTGAGATTGGCAGAGTTGCCCAGCATTATCTCACTGGCGCCTCTTGGGGGGGCAGGAGCTGAAGCAACTGAGCTTCCTCTCCGAGGTCACCCACACGGTGGTTTCCGAGCTGTCTGCCCCATTCAAATGTGGGCTCCTCGAGGGCCTGAACCCCATTTTTGCTTTTCTCTGACTCTCCAGGACTCAGCCCAGTGTCTGGCAGTCAAATCAGTCCATGAGTATTCGTGTCCACGGGCATAGTCAGTGCTTCACAAGTGTCTGGGGACTGATTGGCATCTAATTCAGCCCTATTGCCTTACAGATGAGGAAACTGAGGCAAAAGGAAGTTATTTCAATTAAAAAAAGCATGTATTAAGTGTTTATTATGTGCCAAGGCCTGTGCTAAGCTCCCATGAGCCCCTCCATGTGATGGCCATCAGCAATGCCTACAGACACTGACCAATGAGATTATCACAAAATTATTGGCTAGGAGAGCCAGAGCTGGGAGATATTTGTCTACAAATACAAAAGCAAAGACAGTGTTGCTCTCAAGTAGCCTCCATTCTCAAGGGCCAATAAAAGGGGAGGGATGGGCAGGACAGGGGACTTTGGTCTGGATAGCAATAGGGATAATGAGTGGGGAGTATGTTGGCACATCCCATCCAGGAACAATGGCAGCCTTGATCCTATCTTGGTTCATGACTATTAAACCCGATTAGGAGGAGGAAAAGCTTCCAAGGGAACTTTGAACCATAGATGACCAGACTGCTACCAGTAGTAGTTGTACTAATACCACCACCACCATTTCTAAATGGATCTCACTGGATCATTGCCCAGCCCATCTCTTTTTTATAGAGAATAAGATACTTTGTGCTAAAATCTCAGCAAACTATAGATACAATATACAATAGTTTATAATTTTCCTAACAAAGGAAAGGAAGCTCCTCTTCTTTGATCTATTCTGTGTCTTGCTTGACCATCCCTTTAGTGCTCCCTTGGTGATGGCTGCTTCCTTTTCTAGCTGTTTGCTGACCATCCCTTTAATGATCCCTTGGTGATGGCTGCTTCCTTTTCTAGCTGTTCGCTGACCATCCTTTTAATGCTCCCTTCTAGAGTTTTCCCAGTAATTCAGGTCACACTCACTTGGCTTTCCCTAGGCCTGGGCTGTTTCTCCTGGATCCACAGTCTTTCGAGTGCCACTTAGGGTCACTCAGCAGCCCCAGCAGCCAGTTCTTTCTGGACCCTGGGCAGAGCGGTCTTGCATTCATCCAGGGGAGCGAACCCCTTGCTCTCATCCAGAGCACAGACTCCTCCTCCTGGTTCCTCTGCCTTACCAAGGATGTCATTAGCACTAATCCGTGGGCAGAAGCAAGGAGCATTGGTGAGGAGCCTACTCTGTGCCAGGCACCATGCCAGCTGCTTTACAAGCATCATCTCATTTGTCAGTGAGGAGAAGCTCTGGCAGATCGTCGGCTCCCCTCTCTGCTCTGTCTCTGTGCCCCTGGCCAGGCTGGCATCTGCTTCCCACATGCCTCACTGTTTCCTCTTTGAGCCTGGAGCAGTCTGGACGGGTCAGTCTGGCAGGCCTCCCCTGGGCCGTGGCTGATGGTCTGGACAGGTGACAGCCGCTGCCCGGGGGCTGAAGGTCTGGCCCAGAGGTAGCCATTGTGCTAGGCAGGAGGCGGCCAGCTCGACTTCCGGAGGCGGGTTTGCCTGCCAGTTCGGGGGCTGGCACGGGCGGCGACTTGGGCAGTTCTAACCAAGGCCTGACGGCTCTTTGTTGATGAGCGGATTAATCACAGAAGGTCGCAGCTGAGGGGCCTTAGAACAGGGGATGGCAGGTCGGGGATGGCAGGCCGGGGATGGCAGGGCTGGTTCTGCCCTGGCCGCGGTCCATCATCTGGGCTGCCAGAAAAGCAGTCAAGAAGCATTTATTGTGCTCTTACTGTGTCCCACAGCAGCACAGAGCACCAGGCTTGCAGTTAGGCCAACTCCCCTTCCTGAGTTCAAATCCAGTCTCAGACACATCAGCTGGGTAACCCTGAGCAGGTCCCTTCACTCTGTTTGCCTCAGTTTCCTCATCTGTAAAATGAGCCAGAGAAGGAAATGGCCAACCACGCCGGTCTTTTTGCCAAGAAAACCCAAACGGGATTGGATATAACTGACGTGACTAAAGAACATCAAAAATGCCCTTTTTTTGAGGAGAATCGCAGCCCCGGGTGGGCCTCCCGATGGCGCTTTTCAAGGTTTCCAGTTACGTCTCTCCTCCCGTAGAGCCCCCTCGTAGCCGGGCAGCACCTGCGTAGCAGCCATGTGTGCCCCCTTCTGCCCGCCGTGGCCCCGGCACACCTCTTTCATGACATCGTCACATATATCGCTGCCCTCCCTCTGCTGTGTGCCCGGCACTCGGGATCCAGACGCCAAGTGGGCAGTCAGGGGATCCCAGTGAAAAGGGCACACAGGGCCAGCCTGGCTGGGCAGAAGGAGGCAGGATGGTGGCTGGGGTCATCTTGGTCTCCTGGCGGGGCTTGTTTTAGGAGGAAACCAGAAAGGAAGGCCTAACCGGGGGCATACAGGGAGCTCGATTTGGGCTGAATATAAGGAAAAGCCAGGGGGTCTGTGGATGGAGAGCCAGGCCTAGAGATGGGAGGTCTGGGTTCGAATCTGATCTCAGACACTTCCTCGCTGGGTGACCCTGGGCAAGTCACTTCACCCCATTGCCCAGCCGTTACTGCTCTTCTGCCCCGGCACACTTACACAGTAGTGATTCCAAGTCAGAAGGGCGGGTTGTCTTTTAAAGACAGGAGTAGAGCCAGCTGATGAGGAGAGCTGCCCCCCTTAGGAGCTGGTGAGTTCTTCCCCACCTTCCAGCCCGGGCTGGACGGCCACTTGGCGGGAAGCCGGAGCAGGGACTGGTTTGGGCTGCGCTGGCGGCCCTCTTCCCCACCAGACGCCATTCTGGTCCGCTCTTTTTTTACATTTTACATGAGAGGGAGCCGAGGCATAGGGAGACTGTGACTTGTCCGAGGTCACCTCCGGGGTGGGATTTGAACCCAGGACCTCAGGCTCGAGAGTCAGCCCTGTCTGTGCTTGATACGATCTTGAGTGCCTTCCTCCCCCCCTTCCCGGGCATCCTCCCGGAATCTGGGGAGCTGAGGTAGAGGTTTGGTCGCCCTCGTCTCATCCTCTCCAGCAGCCGGTTCCGCCCTGGGAGCCCCTGGTGGCCCGAGTGGGCCCATGGCAGAGGCTGGCACCCACTTCCTTCTGGGCACATCAGGCTCCTGCTCCTTGGCTCTGCCTCCTCCTTAGCAGCTCCCTCGCCTACTCCTCACCCAGAGAAGAAGAAAAGTGGGTCATCTTGTTACTTAGCAAGACCACTGGCCAAGAGCGCAGGACCCTGCAGGCGTAGGAAGGTCTGAGTTCGAGTCTTGGCTCCGCCTGACTCCTTAAGGGCCTAGAGTTGAGACTGTGCCCCTCAGTTTCTCCCACTGTAAAGCCAAGTGGCTGGGGAGAGGGAGGACCAGGATAGAGCATCTCTGAGGGCCCTTCCAGCTTTTGGTCCATTGCATTGTTGCCATGGAGACAAAGGATGACACCAGGGTGGGGCTCTTCTTAAAGGGCCAGCAGCAGACAGGGCAGGTGGAGGGGCCAGGGAGAAGCTTGGTACGGAGGGAGGGCCACAGTGTGTGTCGGTGTCCTCTAACCCCGATGGATGCCGCTCCTTTTATGTAGGAGGAACCGAGTCCCCAAGCGGGGAAAGGACTTGGCCAAGGTCCTGAAGACAGGGAATAAGAGAGCCTTGGCTTCTCTGCACCCACCTCCAGCCTCTCTCACTCCCCTGCCAGTTCTTGAAAATGTGGGGTGCCCACCGCACACCCCCTTTCTCCGCTTCCTCCTCTTGCTCAGGAAGTCTCCGCAGTCCCTAATCTTCTGTACTCATTTGTGATTGAGGAATGAGGCTGGACCAGGGAGGAGAGCCTTGAATGCCGGGTGGAGGAGCCGTAGTCCCTGCCCTCCAGAGCTCCCATTCTCTTGGGAAACAAGAGGCTGATTTGAGAAATAGCAAAGAGCACTGGCGGAGCCTGCGTCTGAGTTCAAGTTCTCCCTCTCCCGCCCTGTGTCTGTGCCTCAGTTTCCCCATGTAGGACACAAGAGGGTTGGATATGGTCACCTCCTCCGTCCCTTCCAGTTCTACGAGGGTGACTAAATGTGATGAATGACAACAGTGACAGCGTCATAGTCATTGTCATAGCGGTCAGGCGGTCAGTCGACAATCACCAGCCCTTTGTGCCACCCTGTTGGTCCTGTGGGAAGCAGCTGAGCCCCCCCGAGTGCCGGGCCTCGCGGGTCTTCACACACAGCTGACTCCCTCCGTGCCACGCGGGGGGCCCGTATCCATGGCCTTTTCCTCCCTGGCCCCTCTGCCCCTGGGCGCCACACTGGCACTTACCCAGCAGGCTGTCCTGGGGGGGAGCTGGGCCTGGAGCTCCGGGCTTCTGGGGGTGGGCAGGAGACGTGCCCCGGCCTCCCAAAGGCGAGAGGGGGCGGCCCAGCCTCCGTGGAGAGGCTGGTTCCCAGCAGGAGGGCACGACCCCCTGCCCCGTGTCCTCCCCTGGCCGAGCCCAGGCGGAGGACCACCAGATGGGCTGCTCCTCCCTCGCTTCTGGGAAGCTCAGCCGGGGGGTCACCGCCCTCTTCCCCAGGAATGCTTTTGAGAAGGGAAGAGAACAGAAGGTCCTGGCCTGGCCGGGAAGAGAGCGGGGCTGGGAGGAGCCAAAGGGAAGGGCCCTGGGCTGGGAGCCCAGACCCCTGGGTCCTTCCAGGAGGTGCAGCGAGCAGGGTACGACGTGGGGCTGACCAGCGAAGGACCTTCAGCACCACCTGCTACCAACCTGACTTTGGGCAAGGCACTGGCCTTCCCCACCTCAGTTTCCCCATATGTAAAGGGAGGGGGTTGAGCTGGATCCCTGGGGGTCCCTCCCACGTTTGTTGATGACCTTATGACTGCTATGGGCCTCTCCAGAGCTAATCTTGTGTGGTCCAAAGCAAAGGCTGGTGAGTGAGGCGGGTTCAGGTTCTGCCTCAGACAGTGAATCCCTTTGTGACTTGGCTGGCTCTCTGTTTCCTCATCTGGCACTAGATGGCCTCTGAGGTTGCCGGGATACTCAGACCTCAGTTTACCCATCTGTAAAAGTTTGGACTCTATGCTCTACAGTCTCTTTTTTTAAACCCTCACCTTCCATCTTGGAGTCACTACTGTGTATTGGCTCCAAGGCAAAAGAGTGGTCAGGGCTGGGCAATGGGGGTCAAGTGACTTGCCCAGGGTCACCTAGCTGGGAAGTGTCTGAGGCCAGATTTGAACCCAGGACCTCCTGCCTCTAGGCCTGGCTCTCCATCCACTGAGCTACCCAGCTGCCCCCTCTACGGTGTATTCTGAGCCCGACTCTAGAGTCCTGCAGCTGCCCGAGGCCCCGAGCACAGAGCACAGCCTCGACCCTGGCCTAGTCCTGAGGAATAAAGGCAGCATGTCCTCCCCGTGGAGAGGGAGAGGCCCCCGCAGAGGCTGGCGATGGCCTGCCCAGGCACCCGATCCTCCGGCCACTTGGGTCCTTGGAGGGTCCGTGGGTCATCTCTAGCCTGCCCTTTCTGGGCGTCTGCCCACCGGGCCGCCTTCAGTCGGGGCTCTGTTTCCCAGAATTTCTGAGGGGATGGAGGTGGACACGGAGGCAGAGGATGAGTGGCAGAGCCAAGTCTGGGCTCAGCTTTGCTGGCTCCCAGCCCGTGCTCTCTCCCCTGCCCTGCCCCTTCCCCAGGCTGGCCGCCTGTTTCCCAAGACCTGAGGTGGACGGGTGCTCAGAGGCCTGGGGGCCGGTCCCTCGTTTGGTAGAGGAGGCCCAGAGAACCGAACTCCCCTATTAGAAGAGAAAGTCACCCAGGGATGAAGTGTCCGAGCTGGGATCGGAGCCCAGACCCTCGGACCCAGAGCCACGGCCCTACCCGCTGGCTCGCCCTGCCTCATTCCCCAAGCAGAGCCAGGCCTCCGGAATTCAGGCCTCAGAAAGCCGGCAGCTTCCCAGAGAACCAATGGAGTAACCAGATCCCTTTGCTCTTCCCAGGAACGTGAGCTCAGATGGGGCAGAAGCTCGTCGGAGGCTCCGGGAGTGTGACGGGCTGGTGGACGCCCTCCTTCATGCCCTGCAGTCGGCTATCGGCAAGAAAGACACAGACAACAAGGTGACGATTGCACACAACTTGGGGGGCTTAGAGACAGGGCCTGGGCCGCTGCCCAACCTTGGGGGCTCTCAAGACCCAAGTCTCCTTCCTTCCTTGGGCCGGGGGAGAAGAAGCGAAATAGAGATCGGCGAGTCAGTCAGCTGCATTTACCGTCTGCCCACTGTGTGTCCACGAAGCACCTACTATGTGTTAGCACTGGGGAAACCAAAGGCAAAAGCATCATCCTGCCCCCCAGCAGGACAGAAAGGCTGATGGATAGAGTGATAGATAAATAGATGATAGATGGATGGATAGATGGGTAGAGTGATGGATAGGAAGATGGATAGATGGAGGGAGGGATGCAAAAATAGATGGATAGAGTGATAGAAAGAATGGTGGATAGAAAGATAGATGAATGGACAGATAAACAGGTAGATAAAACGACTGGTGGATGGATAGATAGATGGATAGAGGGATACAAAGATAGACAGACAGACAGACAGATAGATAGGTGGATGGATAGAATGATAGATAAATAGATGATAGACGGATGGCTATATGGGTAGCTAGAATGATGGATAGGAAGATGGGTAGATGGAGGGAGGGATACAAAAATAGATGGATGAATAGATAGATAGAATGACTGGATGGATGGATAGATGGAGGGAGAGGTACAAAGATAGATAGCTAGATGGATGGAGGGAGTGAAAGAATGATGAATAGAAAGATAGATCAATGGATAGATAAATAATAATCGGGTAGAATGATGGATGGATGGAGGGATACAAAGATAGATGGAGTGATAGAATGATTGATAGAAAGATGGATGGATGGATAAATAGGTAGATAGAATGATAGAGGGATGGATAGATGGATGAATGGATAGATGAAGGGAGGGATACAAAGATGAGTAGATAGAATGATTGATAGGTGGATAGAGTGATAGAAAGCATGATGGATAGAAAGATAGATGAATGGATAGATAAATAGGTAGCTAGAACGACTGATGGATGGATAGCTAGATGGAGGGAGGGATACAAAGATAGATGGATGGATGGATAGATGGAGTGATAGAAAGACTGATGGATAGATAAATAGGTCGATAGAATGAGTGATAGATATAGTATAAATGGATGGTCACCTGTGAGGGCAAGAAGGAAACAAGCACTAATCAGGCACCTACTATGTGCCAGGAATTGTACTAAGAAGCACTGAGTATACCAAAAAAGTCAGGGCCATCGTGCCTGCCCTCCTGGTCCAGTGGGGAAGATGCCATTTGACTAGCTAGACCCATAGAAGAGTTTTAGGTATAAATGGATAATGATAGGAACTGAGATTTCTGCTCCAGAAGGTCTGGGTTTGAATCCCAGCTTCGCTTAGTATTGAGGGTATGTATGACCTTTGGCAAGTCATTTCCTATCCCTGCACCTCAGCTTCCTCATGTGAGGAATGGGTGGTTGGACCGGATGGTCCAGGAGATCTCTTGTAGCTCTAAATCTGATTTTTTTGTCCATCCCCAGCCTGGAGGAAGGGCATCCATTTCTTTGGTCCTCGCAGGTTCCCTCTTAAAGCAGGTTCTCGTGTGCCTGTATTAAATATTGAATCCAGGGAGAACCTGGAAGCACGAGAGAAAGTGAAAGACCAATTTAGGCTCCAGGACAAGTTAAAAACTTCCTAATATTGAATACCATCCTAAGAGGAATGCATAGCATTAGGGGGTAGTGAGCTTCCTGTACCTGGGGGTCTTCTAGAACAGGGGGTGTCAGAGCCAGGAGGGAGCCTAGAACAGGGGGTGTCAGGGCC
>NC_058130.1:781462780-781476288 GCF_016433145.1 Gracilinanus agilis | reverse complement strand
GCTGAGCCTCAGTTTCCTCATCTGTCAGACAAGGAAGTTGGCCCCCAAGGTTCTTTCCAGATCCCAGGCTCTATGGGAAAATGCTTTCCACTCCACTTCCCACTGGCCTCCCTGCCAAGGCTCTAACCAAGATGGCGCCTTCCTCTCCCGCTAGCCGTGGTGCTGAACCCAACTCCGCAGCAGTCTCCTTCCTCTGGAAGGCCACACCCCTGCCCGGACTGTTGTTCTAGGAGACGGGAACCTGTCCGGGGCTGGGATGGCCTTCAGTGCCTGCCCTGCTGCCTCTCACCCCCATTTGACCCACGATGAAACCAAGGCTAAGGCAGCCTCATTGGAGGAGAGCCATGAGATTCCTCCTCGAGGAACGAGGCGAAACGAGGACTAGTTCTGAAGTTAGAGAGCTGCGTTCAAGTCCCACCTCAGACGCTTGCTAGCTCTAGGACCCTGGGCAAGTCCTTGAACCTCCATCTGCCTTAGTCTCCCTCTCTGTGAAATGGGGGTAGTGACAGCATCTCCCTCCCAGAGCCTTGTCAGGATAAAAGTAAGATTTTTGGAAAGCCCTTTGCAATCCTTAAAGTGCTATGTGCCTGGAGTCCGAAGTCTTGAGTTCAAATCTCACCTCTTAATGTTTGTGTGACTTTGGACAATAAGTCAGCAAATAACCTACTACGTGCCAGATGCTAGTTTCCTCATGGACAAAAGGACTTGGCCTGGAGGGCCTCTGAGGTCCTTTGCAGCCATAGAGGTAGGAGGATCCTGTAACCTCCCCCATTTTACAGATGGGAAAACTGAGCCTTCAAATGGGGAAGCCATCACCCAGGGTCAGTCCCAGGGTCTCCAGCCCCATTCTGGAGTTCTTTCCTTGGCACCCAGCTCCCTCTCGCTGTCTCGTCTTCTCCCTCCTCGGGGAGCCTCTCTCACAACCTTTATCGCCCCGGGGAATTCTGTGCAAGCTCCCTGGGGCTCCCCGCCTCTCGAGGGAAAGCCCCCCGGGGAGACGGAAGGGACCCCAGTTCTCTTTTCCACCCCGCTGCTTCCTCTCTCCGAGGCTCCCTTTTCCTCCCCTGTAAAAGGACGGCGTTCACTGGGAGCAGGGGATGGCCGCAGGGCTGGTGAAGGGCCTCGATCTCATGCCCTGCCAGGAGGGGCTCCAGGAACCGGGGATGGCGAGCCTGGCCGAGCCTGGCCGAGAGAAGACCGTAGGGGAAGGGGAGAGCTAGCCCGAGGGCGACTCCAGCCTGGGCAGGTGGAGGGAGGGGACTCCCCTCGCCCAGGAGGCAGCGTGGGGCAAAGGCAGAAGGGACGTTTGTTGGGAAGGTCCTGCTGTGGCTCAGGCCTCCCCCCGCCTCCGCGAGCTGTGACCGTCCAGTGTTCTGTGTTCTCGTTCTAATATCCTTCTCGGTTCTGTCATTCGATGTTCTGTGTTCTAAGCACCCCGTCTTCCCCAGCCCTGACATTCTAGGATACATTATGCCAACAGGAAAAGTCCCACGAGTCATAATGTCAGAGGATCTGGGTTCAAATCCTGGGTCTGACTCTTTCTTCTTATATGACCTTGAACAAGTCCTTTGGTCTCTCTGAGCCTCAGTTTCCTCGTCTGTAAAATGAAGGGTGTGGGCTCGGGGATCTCTAAGGGTCCAAAGTCTACTCTGCTGATGTAGGAGTCCCACTTGACCCCCCCTCACCCCGCTGTACCTCAGTTTCCTCATCTGTAAATGAGAGGGTTGGACTAGACACCAAAGTGACCCTAGAATCCTCCATGGAGTCTCCTGTCGTATCTCTCACTCCGAGATGAGGTTCTTGGGACACGAGGCCGGCCCTGCCAAGACAAAAAAGGCTCCGCTCCCTGCCGGGGGTGTTCTGTGTGTCAGGGAAGTCGTGGGGTGGGGGGGTGCCCCCTGGCCCCCCACCTCTTGTCTCTGGCTCAGTCCGAGCTGGGCCGACCTGGTGGGTGATACTGGTTGGGGGCTATTTCCTTCCTGCCCTTCTAAACAGAGGAGGAAAAGGGGCTGGGGGCCTCGGCAGGGTGGTGAGTCTTCTCTTTGGTCAGGAGACTTGCCCCAGACACGGAGGAGCTGTGTGACTGTGGTCGAGTCTCTTCCTTTCCTCATCTGTCAAACGGGTCCCCTCTAGATCCCCTCCTTCCCTGGGCTGTTGTGAGGGAAGCTGAGGCTGCGAGGGGTTGCCGAGGCAGCCCAGTTGGACGCTCGTGCCCCTTCCCGTGCCTCCCTTTATCATAGAGGGGCATCTGTGATTCAGCAGAGGGAGGCCTCCTTGAGTCAGAGGATCTGAGTTCTTGGTTCCGCCACTTCTTGGCTGTGCTCCCTAGAAAGCCACTTTAATCTGTTGCGTTTCAGTCTTCTCCAGGGAGTCCCCCTGCCCCTGCCCGTCCCCGCGGCCGACGGGGCAGCATCTCCTTTGTGTGTCTCCGTGCCAGGCGCCGTGCCCCCTGCCCTCCCTGACAGCCTTCTCTGGGAATTCTGCTTCCTGATCATTGAGGCTTAGAGACCCCCACCCAGACCCAGGCCCTGCGCTGAGCCCAGTCCCCCCCGTCCTGAGAAAATGGGGAAGCGGAGCCCAGAGAGGGAAAGGAGGGCCCAGGTGGCAGCAGGACTTGCTCTCCATGGGCTTCCCCTCACTGAATCGCCCCTAAACGGGAGACTTCAGGACCCAGAAAGGATCCGTCCAGCTGAGTCCTCCGTGTTTCCCTCAGCCCAGTCAGGACCCCTCGCTGGCCTTGGGCCTTCCCCAGAAATCAGACGGCAGCTCCCCGACCCTCGGGCCTGTCTTCTGCCACCAGCCTCATTCCAGGCACGGCCCAAGCTGATCCCCGGACGGTCGGGTCCTGCTCAGGGCTCCCAGCCTGAGACTCGGGAAGAGAGAGCGGAGGGGGAGCGCTGGTTCTGTCCCTCGCCTGCTTGGGCTCCCTATTGCCTGCCAGATAGAATGCAGACTCGGGTGCTGTCCGTCGCACAGGAGGTGCCCCGCCGCCTACCTTTCCAGCCTCACCCCATGGTCCTGCCGTTCCCCAGCCTAGTCGGAGAGCTCTCGGTCTCCCCGTGTGTCCTCGGCTTTCTCCGCTGCCTGCTTCGTGCCCTCCCTGCCTCCCTCCTCAGTTCCCCCAGAGGGGCCCTCCCCGGCCTCCTCATTCAGCTCTCGCCACACTGACCTCCCAGGCCCTTCGGTCGCCCCTCTGTGGTCCGTCTGCTCTGTGGCTCCTTCGTGATGGTCCTCTTCGTTGGCGTTGTGACCCCTGTCTGTCAGGCCCCGGAGGACGGGGAGCCCAGCCTCGGCTCTCCGGTCATTCAGTGCCGCCCACTCCGGAGGCCTTCATTGGCTCTTCAGACTGGAGAGGAGGCAGGGAGGTGGGGGGGGGGCTTCCCTCCTCGGGACCCCCAAAGGCCAAGCCGTAGGAGCGATGGAGGTCCTTGGCCCCTCCGCTCTGCGCCGAGCCCCGCTCACACCCCTTTTGTCTCGTTTTGCTTCTCTGCAGGAAAAAAGAACGGCGGCGTGGACCGGAACTTTGATACCCTCGACTTACCCAAGAGATCCGAGTCGGCCAAAGGTGAACACGGGCTGCTGGGAGCTGTGGGCTCTGGGGACGTCCCGGCCTCCCTGCCCATTGCCAGGGGCGCCGGTAAACCCAATGTTTGGGGGTTCTCGTCCAAACTCCTCCTCCCAGATTCTAGAGCCCCAGAACCTCTGAGCTAGAAGGGGCCTCGGAGAGCAGGCAGACACCCCAAGAGCAGCCATGAGTGCCCACAGTGTGCCGGGCACTGGGCCAGGGCTGAGATAGGAAGAAAGGCAGAAGCCGGCCAGGTCCTGCCTCCCAGGACCTCAGTCTAACGTGGGACACAGGGAGGAGAGCCCGGAGGACAGCCTGGAGGCGATCAACCAAGGGAAGGAAGACCTCTGGCTCATCCTGATGCCATGTAGCCAACCAGTGCCCCCCGCTCTGCTGGGAAGACCCCAATAAGGGGGAGACCACGTCACGTGGCAGCCCTTTCTACATAGACGGAATTCCCTGCGCTCTTATTTGCTGCGTGTCCCCCCACCTCAGAACAGTCCTTCAGGACTGAATACTGGTCTTAGAATTAGGAAGACCTAGGAGTGGACAGAGAACCAGGCCTAGAGAGGAGAAGTCCTGGGTTCAAATCTAGCCTCAGATACTTCCTGGCTGTGAGACCCTGGGCAAGTCACTTAACCCCCATTGTCTGGCCCTTGTTGCTCTTATCTCTTGGAACCCATACACAGCGTTGATTCTAAGACGGAAAATAAGGGTTTAAAAAACATGAGGAAGGTCCAAATTCAAGTCCTGCCTTGGATCCTTCCTTGCTAGATGACCTTGGACAAGTCCCTTAACTTCACCTACACAGAGGCCCTTAGAGTGTTCTATGGCTCCTGTTGATGGGGCTGTTGGTTACAGATGAGGCGGGCCGAGGTGGGCCGAGGTGGGCCGAGGTGGGCGCTGTCTCTCCCCAGCCCCGAGGATTTCAAGGGAAAAGACGTGGCGCATAGTCTAACCTCTGTGCTCTGCAGCAGGAGGGCCCGATGGCCAGACTTGCCCAGCGTCGCCCAGGTTAGGGATAAGGGGAGTGACCGAATCAGGATTGGAACCCGGGTCCTCTGGCTTAAGGGCCGGGCCGGCACGGGCTGCCCCCCCCCCTTTGAAGAGGAGGTTCTGCAGTTCTGGGTTCAAACAGAAGACTGAAGGTTGAAGGTTCTGGGCTTCTCTTGGAAGCGATCTTGGAATACTGGAAATAGAGAACTGTCAGTGTTCGAATCTAGAACCTCAAAACCCCCCAATCAGCCCGTTAGGACCTTAGGATGTTAGACCAGAGGCAGTACAGATTCTCAAAACATTAGGCACATAGGCAGAATAGGGAAGATTCGAATCTAGAGCCTCGGAGATACAAAATCTCAAAAGGGCAGACCCCGAGAACACTGGAAACACGGACGTTTTCGGCGGAGCCCCATCATTCCATCCAAGTGACCCTCTCCAGGATACTCCCATAATCCTCCTTTCTAACAAAGTGGAGTTAGGCCAGGGGCTCCGCGCCATCCCTCCTGTTACAGAGAGGCAGGTGAGGTGGTTAGAGCACCAGGCCTGGAGTCGGGATTAGGCGAGTGGCCCTGGGCAAGTCACTTCACCCCTGCCTCAGTTTCCTCAACTGTAAAATCAGGATAATAATAACATCTCCCCCCCCAGGATTGTTCTGAAAGCAAATAAGATATCTGCAAAGTGCCTAGAACAGGCTCTAACCCTTAGTAAGGACTATATCAATGATTATTATTGATAAATGAAATATACCGATTATTATTTCTCTTTAAAGATGTAGGAGGCGTGGAGAGGCAGGCGTAACTCATGGGGTTGGTTTATTTTGCTCAATTCACCCGCCTGGGGTGATGTATCAGAGGCCAGACTTGAGCCTGTGTTATATGGTCCAATTCCCATTTTACAGAGGAGGAAGCTGAGGCGAGATTTGAACTCGGGTCCTCTGAGGCCACTTTACACAACTGCCTCTCTTTATGATCATATCTAACAATGACAGAGTGCCGTGTGGTTTGCAAAGCATTTTACTAATAGCTCGTTCCGTCCTCACGACGATTAGCCCCTTTCTACCAATGAGGAAGCCGAGGCTGAGTGAGTGGCTTTGTGATCTGCCCAGGGCCTCGTATCGAGAAAATATCCAAAGCAGGATTTGAACTCAGGTCTTCTTGCCCCCCCCCACTGCACCCCCTAGCTGGCTTATAATTATCGCAGCTCTGTGGGAGGGACTCTTCTTCCCCTGGTGCTCCGGGAACTTCTCTGTTGATATTTTGGTGGCTATTTCAGTGTAATTTGTTCCCTCCTCACCCTCTGTTTTATTTCGTGCGTTTGGAGGAGGGGCCGCCCCTGGGCCCCCCAGGATTGGCTGCTCTGGGAAGAAAATGGGGTTTAGAAAATGGGAAGAGCCCAGGCTTGAACCTAAAAAGAAAGCCGGCGTCCTGGGTTCAAATCCTAAGGCTGACTCTCCAGCTGCTGTGACCATAGGTGGTCGGTTCGCTCCTGGGCACTGAGCTTCTTTCTCTGTTCTGCCTCACAAAGGGGGGAAATAATCCCGGCTTTGAACACCTTTGGGGGCCAGCGAGCCGGGAGTCGGGGTGCTACTGTCATGTGGAGGCCACTTCCCGAGATGGAGCCATTGGAAGCTGTCCGGGGGCCCTCTGGGCGCTGCTGCCCTCCCTCCTTGGGCCATTCACTCTGTCGGGGCTCCCTCCTCAGTGGCTTTTGTTCGCTGCTCATTGCAGAAAGCAGGTCAATGCTGGGCGCAGGAGGGAGGGAGGGAGGCTCCCAACAGGAAGGATGCTCTTGTTGCCATGGCGATGATGTTTCTGGACTGAGGCGAGCTTCTTCTCTGCAGTATCTGTCTCTGGCCCAGAGTGCCTGAGGTGGGGAGGGGGAGACAGAGCTCTGCCTCCGGGCAGCTCCGTAGGATCTGTAGTTAGAAGGAGCCGGAAAAGCCATCCAGCCCAACCCTCTTAGTTTACTGAGGAGGAAACTGAGGCCCAGGGAGGGCAACTGTCTTACCCCAGCTCACACATCAGATCCGGGATCTAGCACTGCAAAGGGCATCCGAGGCCAGTTAGAGCCTTGGTCCCTTCCTAGCTGTGTGGCCCTGGGCAAGTCACTTAACCCTGCTTGCCCTTCTGTCTACAAGCTGTTATGAGGACAGAAAGTAAGAGTTTTTAAAAAATAAGGTCAAAGGGACAACTCTCTTGGGCCTGGCACACACTGGCCGTTTGTTCTTTAATCTTCACTTTCTGGGGTTAAGTGACTCGCCCAGGGTCACACAGCCCGTCATGCCTCTGCAGCCTGGCGTGCACGGCTGAGCTCGGGGGACAGAGCAGGAAGCCAGGCTGGCCAGGACAACGTCTCAGGACTAGCCAGAGGACCAGCCTGATGGAAAATGGGCCAGCAACAGCCCGCAGTCAGGGTGGCATTCCAAGCCCTGAGGCAGCTGCTGGCTGGAGCTTCAGCGCTGGACAGCTCCTGGCTGCTCTGGCACCTTGCTGGGTCTCTGCTGCCCCCAGTGGTGAGCACAGGGATGGCCGCTGAGCCATCCACGGCAGGCTTTGGAGGAAGCTCGGACAGAGCCGGGAGGGAGGTGGCAGCCACAGTCCAGCCACGGCTCCAGCTCTCCTCCCTGGGGCCCCGGCCGAGCCCTGGGCGAGGGGCAGTCCTGGAGAGGCGGCCGGAGAGGGAGCAGGGACAAAGCACCAGCCCCGAGGCTCTAGGCTTCCTTTTCATCGGGGAGGAAACTGAGGACGAGGAAAGGAGGAAAGGGAGTGGTGGTGGCCGGTGACTGGTCCAGGGTCATACAGAGTGTGCCAGAGCTGAATCCCTCCACTCCAGTTCTCTTTGTGTCGTCATCACTACGGATACTCCCTGGGACTTGGGGGAGTTCTTAGCAAGGCAAGAAGTCGGGTGTGATGGCACAGCCAGTTTTCTAACAAGACTTGAATTCAAATCCTGCCTCCGCCACTTACGAGCTGTGGGAGCCTGGATAAGTCACTTCCTCTTACTCTGCCTCAGTTTCCTCATCTGTAAAGTGGGGATGATCATTGCGCCTCCCTCTCAGAGACGTGCGGATGAAATGAGATAAAATGAGAAGGCCTTGAGCACACCCGTGCCTGGCACACAGGGAGCTCGAGAAATGCTCAGGCTGATTATCGGCCACCGGTGGCCTTTGCACATCTTAAAGTGGGGCATAAATACTAGGTAGGAGGATTCATCAAGCAGAACTACGGGTCTAGAGTAGAAAGAGACCTTGGAGGCCATTGAGTTCTCCTTGGACAGAGGAGGAAACTGAGGCAGAGACCTGCCCAGGGCCATGATGCTGAATTTGAACTCGGGGCTTCCTGGCTGTACTTTCAGTGCCCTCGCCACCAGACCATCAAACAGCCAGCCAGCATTTATCCAGCACCTGCTGGATACCAGGTCCTGGGATACACAGAGATCAGTCCTGCTAAGAGTTTCCTGGGTCATTGGAGCTGTGGGGTCAGAGTTGGGCCCCCAGGGATCCTCTGGAGCCCGTGAAAACTCTCGGACAGGCT
The DNA here is from genome assembly GCF_016433145.1 of Gracilinanus agilis. Lineage (NCBI taxonomy): Eukaryota > Metazoa > Chordata > Mammalia > Didelphimorphia > Didelphidae > Gracilinanus > Gracilinanus agilis. The sequence continues at coordinate 781,468,191 of NC_058130.1, read as the reverse complement.
GGCAATGAGCAGGCCCCCTCCCTGGACAGGGGAGTCCAGGCTCCAGCCAGGGCCGGCCCTTGGCGTTGGAGAGAAAGGCACAGTTAGAACCCCCGGGATTCTCCCCGCCTCGGTGTCTGGGCCGTCCCTTCCTTCCCTTCCCCCTTGGCATTCGGGGCCAGCCCGGCCCCTCCTACCTTATGGCCGGCCGACCCGGGCCCCTTGCTGCTCTTTACCCACAACAGTCCATCTCCAGACTCAGAACATTTGTCCCTGGCCGTCCCCTCGGCCTTGAATGCCCTCCCTCTTCCCCTGAGACCTCCTCCGAGATTCACCACCAATCCCACCTTCTGCCGGCCTCTATTCCCTGCCCCCAGCCTCTGCGATACCATCCATCTCCTTATTTATTCTCATTGATCCACGTTCATTAAGCACCCACTGTTTGCCAAGGGCCATCCTAGGCTCGGGTTCCAAAGAGAGACAGAAGGCAGCAATACCCTCCTTGTTCCTCCGCCCCACGCCACCAAGAGCTCCCTGAGGCCGGGGCCTGCCTTTTACCTCTTCTTGTAGCCCCAGCACTCGGCACAGTGCCTGGCACTTCATAATAAGCATTTTTAGAATTCCTTCTCTTCCATCTTAGCATCAATATCAAGTATCGGTTCCAAGGCAGAAGAGCAGTCCAGGGCAAGGCAATGGGGGTGAAGTGACTGGCCCAGGGTCACCCAGCCGGGACGTGTCTGAGGCCAGATCGGAACCCAGGACCTCCCGTCTCTGGGCCTGACTCTCAGCCCACTGAGCCACCCAGCTGCCCCTGCAATAAGCATTTACTAAAGATTTGTGGACTGAGCAATCCCTCGGGGCTCAGCGGACCACATAATTCCCTCGTGTGTTTTTGGCCTCCCCTTCATTCCCAATATAGGCTTCCCCCTCTCCTACCCAGAGAGCGCTCTCTTGGGACAAAGATCGATTCAGCAAACTGAGCCAGTTCACCCATCACATCTGTGGGCGTAGGCAGCGATCCACCTCTGTGGGGGAGGGAGGCCGACACGGGCTTCCTCTGTCTTTGGGGCCCAGCTCTGATCCCAGAATCTTCACCATTGGGTACACACCGATGGTCAGGGTGGACCAGGTTCTCTCTCCCAGGGGCCCCAAAAAGGGAGAATTATGGGAGTTTTAGGCCCTGTAGTGGGTCAGTGAGGAAAATGAAGGGTGACTTTATCCCCCTTGTCCATGGGGATCTCATCCTTTCTCTGATCCTACAAGGGCTCTTCCCTTGGGTGGATGCGGAGCCCCATGGCGACTGGTACCCAGACACGCCCTACCCCATCGCTATGGAAACGGCTCCCTCCCACTTCTGCTGATGCTCACACCTTGGGCTCAGGAGAAGAGAGGGGTGAGGAGCTCCCATTTCATGAGCCCTTTCCCACTTTCTTTGCAGCAGTCCTGGTTCCGGTCTTGGGTTCCAGGAATGGTGCTGGAGGTGTGATTTGTGGTCCCAACATCCCACGGGAGAAGGAAAGTGATTTAGGGGTGCTAGATTAGGAACAGGAGTGAGGAGTAAGTTTGATGACAAGTCCTCATCCACTACCGTGTGGCCTTTAGCAAGAACCTCCCCCTCGAAGCAGCGAGGCGGCTCGGGGGAAAGAGCATCAGATCTGGAGAGGGGAGGTCCTGGGTTCAAATCTGTCTTCAGACACTTGCTAGCTGGGTGCCCTCACCCCCATGGCCCAGCCCTCACCACTCTTCTGCCTTGGAGCCGATCCACAGTATTGATTCTAGGATGGAAGATGAGGGTTTAAGAAATAAAAAGAATCTCCCCCTCCCTGAGCCTCAGTTTCTTCCTGAGTGGCTTAAAAACAAATACTAATGCTTTCACTAGGAAGGGAGCCCCAACCCCAGACATTCCCAGGCTTCTCATGCTCTTTGTTCCGGGTGCAGGGGGGACCGACTGACTGGATGAAGTCCTGAGCTAGGCACTCTGGGGGGAGACCAGAAAGCAGGCAAAGCCCCCCTTAACAAGATAGCAAGGTTTACTGGATTGAGAGGTGACGGGAACTCTGGGGATTCCCTAGCATCACCCCCTTCAGCCGGGAGAAGATTCAGGCGGCCTCTTGACTTCGGTCCCTTTTCCCCCTCTGGAGAGAACAAAGACCCCCCCCCCAGCAGGAAGCTGTCCCACAAAAGCCAAGCTGGGTTTGGCCCAAGTGTCTGACTGGGCTGGGGCTGACAGAGAAGGCCGGGGGCTCTGGGGGCCCAAAGAAGGGCCTGGGGCTGGGCCTTCCCCCTAAACAGGCCCTTTGGGCTGGCTCCATCTCCCCACCCCACCCCTCCAGCCAGAGGGACACGGGAGCACAGGACATGACCGGGAGATATTGGAGGAGTCTGAGGTCAGGCCAGCAGCCTCCGGACAGGGATTTCCATACTCAGGCTGGGCTGTGGCCAAGAGGGCGAGGGGGAGCCTCCTGGGATTTCCAGTGGGAAGGGCCCCCAGTGGGCATCCAAGCACCTTATTTGACAGGTAGGGAAACTGAGGCCCAGAGGGATTCTGTGCTTCAGAAGGTGCCTGCTGGGGCATCGAAAGGCTTTCTCTTCTCGTTCTTTATTTGGCAGTGGTTCTCGGGTCCAGATCCCGGCTCCCACCTCCCTGGGCAATAAGAGTAACTCTAATAATCACGGACTTTATCTCATTTACGTAGGCTTGCAAAGCCCTCTATGGAGGCTGGTTCTCATAACCACCCCAGGAAGAGAAATGCTCTTATTGTCCCCATTTTACAGACGAGGAAACCGAGGCTTCATTTAAATGCCTTGCCCAGGCTCACGTAGCTTGCTAGCGTGGAGTCAGAATTTGAACTGAGGTCTTTCAGATTCTAAATACAACAAAAATGAACAGAGACCCATACTCACACCCTCTGCCTTGGGCCAGGGGGAGCGTCAGACCTCTTGGGAGCTGTATGGGCCTCAGATTCCTCATCTGTAGAATGGGGGAGCCAAGCTCACTCGGCTCCGGGGACCCCGAGCCTTGAACGATGACAATATGAGGTCAGATAAAGGCCCTGCAAATCGAGAGCGCTCTGAAGCCTTACAAACAGCACGTCCCTGGATTCTCACAACACCCCTGAGAGAGCAGTGCTAGGATTATACCCATTTCACAGAAGAGGAAACTGAGGCAGGTGGCAGTGAAGCGACTTGTCCAGGGTTGCACCACTAGGATGCGATGGAGTTTGGATTTGAATTTGGGTCTTGCCGAGTCCTGGCCTGCTGTTGTGTGTACTGGGACACCCCCTGACTGGGGGGGGCCTTCTTGGTCCAGGACAGAAAGGGGGGAACATGAGAGATCACCTCATCCAACCTTCCTCACTTTAGGTGAGAAAACAGAAGCCTAGAGAGGGAAGTGCCTCGTCCAGGGTAATTGCATAGATAATAAGTGGCAAAGGAAGATTTGAATTCAGGTCTCTGACTTCTGATCCAGTTTGCCCCCCACTGTACTACGGTTCTTTCCCTGCTCCAAGACTGGGGTTTCTGTGGACATTCCACTGGGGTCCCTGAGGCTGACTTTGGGCCCAGGAGGGAGCCCTCTGGGCTGCCCCATGTCTGCCTCCACGGTGACGTCTCTGCCCTCTTCCCCTTGCCTTCCCTCCGGGGCTTGGCCAGCTTTCCTCCTGGGTGCTGAGGGTGCCCCCTGCCCCCCGCAGCCTGGCTTTGGGGCCCTGCGCGCCCCCTTCCAGGGGCAGGCCGGAGGGAGAAGGCGTCTGGAAGCCGGGGCTGGGTCTACGGGGTGGGCCGAGGAGGATGCGGGGAGGGGGATCCCAGACCTGACAGCCCCCTCCTGGCTCTCCCAAAGGCTTCGAGCTCCTCTACCAGCCCGAGGTGGTGCGTCTCTACCTCTCCATCCTCACCGAGAGCCAAAACTTCAACACCCTGGAGGCCGCCGCCGGAGCCCTGCAGAACCTCAGCGCCGGGACCTGGATGGTGAGTGTCTGCGGGGAGCGGGGGCGGGCCGCCCCGAGGGGACCGGGAGGGAGGAGGGACGCCCCGGCCCAGCTCCCCAGCCTTCTCTCTGGGTGCTACAGGGGGAAGACGGCCAGCCTTGGAGGCCAGCCCTGGGTTTGAATCCTGCCTCCTCTAAATACTAGCTGTGAGACCAGGGACAAGTTACTTAGCCTCTAGGAGACTCAGTTTCCTCATCTGTAAAATGAGGGGCTCAGTGATCTCAAAGGGCCTCCACAATGCTACCCTGAGGATCCAGGAGCCTCCCTCTGTCTCGCTGTCTCAGTCTGTGTCTGTCTGTGTCTCTCCTCCTGTCTCTCTCTCTCTCTTTTCTCTCATTCTTTCTCCCTCCCTCATTCTCTCTCTTTTCTCCTCACCTTCCCTACTTGCTCCCCTCTCTTATTTCTCTCTCCCTCTGTCTCTGTCTCTCTGTCTCTCTGTCTCTTCATCTCTCTGTCTCTCTGTCCGTCTCTCTGTCTTTCCCTCTCTCCCTTTCTCCATCTCTCTTGTCTTTCTATCTCTCCTTCCCTCTCCCTCTCTCAGTCTCTCCCTCTTTCCTCTACGTCTCCTCTCCATCTCTGTCTGTCTGTCTGTCTTCCTCCCTCCTCCCATTTATGTAGCCCCCCCTGGCTACCAGGCACCAAGCCTCGCCCTCCAGGAGTTCCCAGTGTAAACATGGGCTTTGTGCTGAGAGGCCCCTTCTTTTCCTGAGGGGGAAACTGAGGCTGGGGGGGGCAGCGTCCGGGTCCCGTCCTGGGCCTCGGCTCTTCTTCCGGGGTGTCCTGAGACCTCAGCTTTCTGAATCGCTCCTGGAGGTTCCCAAAGCAGAATGAGGCTGATCTCAGGGGCAGCCGGGCGGCTCAGGGGATGGAGAGCTGGGCCCGGAGACGGGAGGTCCCGGGTTCCAATCTGGCCTTAGGCACTTCCTCGCTGGGTGACCCTGGGCGAGTCATTAGCCCATGGCCTGGCCCTTAGCGCTCTTCTGCCTTGGATCGAGTGCGCAGCGTCGATTCTGAGCTGGAATAAGGGAGAAAGGAAGGAGGGGATGATTGCTAGATTGGAGACGAGGGCTCTGGGTTCGAATCCCAGTCGTGCCGCTCTCGGAGTCGGCCAGGCCTCAGTTTCCCCGAGGCGGTCTCTGAGGCCCCCTCCGGCCTGGTCCGGCTCCTCTGGCCTAGGAGCTCGCTCCTCCTTGGGGCGGGGCAGGCGGGCCGGGCTCCCACGCGGCCTCCTCTCTGCCCCCACCCAGTGGTCCACGTACATCAGGGCGATGGTGCGCAAGGAGCGGGGGCTGCCGGTGCTGGTGGAGCTTCTGCAGTCGGACTCGGACAAGGTGGTGCGGGCCGTGAGCATCGCCCTGCGGAACCTGTCCATGGACCGGCGCAACAAGGACCTCATAGGTAGGGGGGGGCCTCCCGGGCCGGGGAGGGGGCGGGGAGGGGCTG
>NC_058130.1:781450312-781462665 GCF_016433145.1 Gracilinanus agilis | reverse complement strand
TCCGTCTGTTGTGGGGCAGTCCTGGCCCGGCCCTGGAGAGAGGCTGACGGTCCCCAGCGTGGCTGCTGAGGAGGGTCCGGATGCTGCCCCACCCCCACCCCCCCGCACCCCCAGTTGTTCCCGGAGCCCCCCGGGAAGGAGGGCCCTGCCCCCCGGTGAGCATCTGTCTGTCTGTGTGTCTGTCCCTGAACCAGCCAGTCCACGAGGGAGACGAAGGCGGCGTCCCATGTGCTGCAGATGGTCTGGAGCTACAAGGAGCTGCGGGGGGCCCTGCAGAAGGACGGCTGGAATAAGTCGCACTTCCAGGTCAGGACAGGGCCCGAGGGGGAGGGCCAGGGCCCGGGGAAGGCGCCCGAGGGGGAGCCCCGGCGGGATGGGGCCGCTGAAGGGGAGGGCGCCCTCTTCTGTGAGCCTCCGTCTGTTCATCTGCAAAATCGGGATAGGTGTACCCCCACACACACACACACCCCTCCCCGGGGGTCTGCCTCCTCGTGTGGAGAAATCTGAGCTGTCCTGCTTGGAAAGAGAAGGAAAGTGACTTGTGGGAAATGTGTCAGAGGCAAGACTCGAACCCAGGACTCACCCGACCCCAGAGTCAGGCCTGTTTCTACTGGCCCAGCTCCCGTCCCAGAGCTCAGGGGGCAAGTCACAAGCGAAAGCCAAGGTTCCTTTCCTGCCTGTGGCCTCGCTTAGAAAGACCCTCAGCAGGCCGTGTAGACCAGGTAGAGGACGGCTATTTATCCTCTCCACCGACGAAGGAGAACATAAAATGGTGCCCCGCGGCTGCTCCCGCACCCTCCTGGGAGGCCGAGAACTAAAGCAGCCAGACCTTCCTCGGCATGTCTAGACACCCCCCCCCCCCCGGGAGCCCGGCCAACGCACGGCCTGACCATCCCCTTCTCCGGCCCTGGTCTGAGAAGAAAGGAGCCGCCGAAGATCCGCGGCCTTCCCGGCTTAGTGACCGCAGAACGGGACCTCCGGGGCGGCAGACACGCGTCTCAGGGCTCTCCTCCAGCCATCTCTGCTCAGGGAGAGGAACAGAAAACAGGAAAGACACCAAGCAGGGCACAAGAGAGACAGAAGGAGAGATGGGGAGAGAGACGGATAAAGAGAGGAGAGATGGAGGAAAGAGAAAAAGAGAGACAGAGAGAGAGAGACAGAGAGGAGGGAGTCAGAGAGAGAGCGATGAGAGAAAGAAGGAAAGAGGGTGAAAGGAGAAAGAGAGGAGGAGAGAGATGGAGAGACAGAGAGGGAGAGACAGACGGAGACAGGGAGAGGGGGGCGGAAAGAGGGTGAAAGGAGAGACTAGAAGGAGAAAGATGGGGTGGAAGAGAGAGGGAGGGAGATGGAAGGAGAAAGAGATGGAGAGGAAGAGAGAGGCATCTTCAGGGCCCCCCTCCTTTGGTGTCTTAGAGCCCCTGGTGTGTCGAGGCCTTCCCCAGACCCCCCAGTGATCCCCCTTTTCCAGGTCTCCCTCCTCATCCCACCTCACCAGGCCTGCCTGCCCTCTGTCCCAATTCACTTAGATTCCCATGAGGCCTCATTGATGGGGCAGCACTTTCTAAACAGCCAGCCTAGGACTTGGCTCGGCCCTGCCGCTGGGGAGCTGCCAGTCCGCTTGGAGAGAGAAGACTCGCCCAGAACAATGAAATGACGATCCAATCTAGAATGGAATGGCATATGTGAAGACAGTAAGCATTTATTGAGCACCGCTGTGTACCAGGCGTTATGCTCAGCCTCAAAGAGAACAAAAGGTGCTCGATCTGGTGTCTGCAGGACCAAGTCCCGGCTTCCGTCTCGTTTCCATGCTGGGTAGCGTCGGGCACTCGGCCTTCTCCAGGCCGCCGTCTTCTCATCCGGAAGGTGACGAGGAGTTGCGGTCTTAGAGCTGGAGGACGTCTGACATGACTCCCTGATTTTACAGGTGAAGACTCTGAGGCTTAGTGAGGGGCCGAGTCTCGCCCCGCGAGTTGGCAGGGTCGGGATTTGGACCAGGTCCTTCAGCTCAGGAGCCGCCCTCTTGGAAGCCCGGCAGAGGGGCCGTCAGCGGAGCCTCACACCTCCCTGCGTGTTCAGCGTGTCGGGGCCTGATGTCCCCCATGTGGGACCAGTTAAGTGGACTCCTGGGTGGCGTCGCCACGTTTAAGCCACCTCCATTCTCCCGAAGCGGGCCAAGGCTTTAGCATCTCTTCCCCCTGCCCAAATGGGCATCGCTTTTAGAGAAGCCCAAACGAGACCCCAGGAGGGGGCCGGGTCAGCTTCCTCCCACTCCTAGTCCGGCCCCTCCACAGCCATGAGGGGTGAGAAACGAGGATGATCTAAAAAGGGGGCGGCCAGAATTCCCCAGAAAACCAATGGGAACGTGCATCTGCGCCCGCCATCTTGGTTGCACATGGCGCCCGCCTCCAGCGAGTCTCGAGCCTGGAGAGAACGAAGCCGGGATTAGCGAGACGGTTCGCCACGGAGGCTCTCGGCCCCGGGATCATGTTTCGCCCGTAAGAGCTCTCCCCTCTGCACGCTTCAGAAATTGGGAACCGAACCCTCTGGACGGCTGGGAGATCCTCCCCTGGAGAGGCCCGGGGGGTTTCCAGTCCCCCCAGTTAGAAAGCGTCGGTTCTCTACCTAGAACCACCTCCTGACTGGCTTGCACGAATGGATTCGCTTCAGGAAATATGGCCGAGTCTCGGCAGAAACAACGTTGGCGTCGTTGGTGGACGGGGTGGGAAACGGACACTCGGCCTTCGTCGGGCTCTCCGTGGTCGCCATTCAGACCGAGAGTCGCGATTCCCGGAGCTTCCCCTCAGACCTCCGGCTCTTCATCACCGCGTCGCTGAAGGACTCCGCCGAGGTTCCCAGACAGGAGGCGGCGCCCTCGGTCACGGGCGCTCACGGAACGTGCTCTTGTCCGCGATGTCCCAGGGAAAATGGGGCGCGAGGTTCACGCGTAGTCAGCGCTGCTGCTGCTTCTTCTTCGCCGTAGCTGTCCTTTGGTCAGTCCGCCAGCCTCGTTGAAGCATTCTCCGTGTGTCTGGCGCCAGGTTAGCCCCTCGAGGCACACAGAACGGCCCCTGCCCTCAAGGAGCTTATGGAGCCGGGAGGCATAGACACGCGCAGGTCTGGACGAGATAGAGGGGAACTTCAGAGGGGAAGGTGCCAGCAGCTGGGGGGCACTAAGGGAGGCCTCCTGAACAAGGGGTCAGGAGAGACCTGGGCTCGAGTTCTGTCTCCAACACGTGGCCAAGTCCCCTCATCTCTGTGAGCCTCAGTTTCTTCATCTGTAAAATATGGAGAAGACAATACTGTGAGGGGCTGTGATGAGGACCACAGGAACCCAGAAATACCAAGTGCCACCAATTTGCTGTGTGACCCTGAGAAAGTGTCTTTACCTCTCTGGCCTCAGTTTCTTCATCTGTTAAATTGGGGGGTTGGACTAGATCTCTCTCAGCTCAAAGCATGGAAGTGTCTGATACTAAGCGTTTGGAGGGGGTCCAAGGCTGCAGAGGTCCAGGAGGACACGGATTGAGAAAAGCCACTGGATCGACACCTGAGAGCCATTGGGTGGGATGATGAGGTTGACGCTGGTTCAGGAGGGACTGAGAAGGGGAGAGACAGCAGAGGCGCCTGGCATAGACGGCCTTTTGGGGGAGTTTAACTGCCAAGGCCAGAAGAGATCGCAGACCCTAGTTACAGAGAGGGGAGGCTCAAGGGAGGGTTTTTCGGGATGGAGGAGACCTGGATGTGTTTGGAGGCAGGAGAGAGGGGGAGACTGAAGATCAAGGATGGCAGGGAGGGGGCAATCTGATAGAGGAGGCAGGATGGAATGGGGTCCCTTAAACAGGTAATGGGGAGACCATTGGTCATGTGAGACAGGAGGGAAGGAGAAGGGGCACAAGGCACCCGAGTGGTGGGAGGTGAGGAAGAGGGGCTCACGGTGCTGAATGACCTCACTACTATCTCCCAGGGTTCTCTGCCGAGGGAGAGGGGAGCCATGGGAGGGGTGGGGGATGGATAGGAGCCCCTGTGGATGGTGGGAGGGGGAGGTGATAAGGGAGGTAGAGCAGGATGGCCTGACAGCAGTGAGGGCCCAGGGACGAATCCGTAATGGACCTGGTCAGAATGATTCCTGCCACCTTCATTCAGTAGCAAGTGTGAAGACGATACATGGGGCTGCACTGGCGTCCTCGTCGCTCTTAGGGGTGAGGGGCTCAGGAGAGGGCGCCGGCGTGGAGCCAAACGGGTTCCCCCGGGAGCCAAGGTGGGGAGAAGAGGAGAGAGTGGCTCGCGCAGGGGAGGACATCTCCCTCCCGTTCAGCTCTTCGAGCCTTGGGTCCTGCGTCCCTCGGTGACGAACGATGTTTTTGTGTCTAGCTGGCAGCGTCTGCCCCTCCCAAGGGCTCCAAAGGGACTTCGGGCAAGCCTGGCTATGATGACAGCACCCTGCCTTTGGTGGAGAAGACCCACGGTGAGTGCTTGGGGGATGGCCTCTGGCCGGCAGTCCTGGGGCCCAGGAACGTCCCATTACAGCCCTCCTCCCAGCAGCCCCCCGTCTCCTGCCAGCCCACAGTGCCATGGAGCCAAGGCCTCGGAGCCCAGGGCTGGGGGCTTCCGGGTCCAGCTTTGTAAGCTCAGCTCAGAAGAGATCACTTTCTCCCCCGAGCTTTGCCTCCAGGGTTGCTGGGCAAGCCTGGCACCTTAGTAAGGGTCTGGTGGTCCCACCTGCCAGGCTTCTCCTAGGCAGGGCTAACAAGGGGCGAATCACCCGCTCGCCTCCAATGACGCTTTGTACGGAGGAAAGAACGGTGTCTTGTTAACAGAGTTCCGACATCCCAGATGGGAGGGCCGGTCGCAGAGAACACAAGGCGCCATTTTAAGCACGCTCCCCAGCCAGGCCCTCTCTCCTTAGTCTTGGGCACTTATTGATCACACCTTCGTCTCACCGAGCAGAGGGCGCCGGCCCCAGGCCGCTTGGTGATCACCAGGAGGGAGAGCCCATGTTCTTGGACCCAGGAGCCACTCATCTTCCAGAGCAAAGACGGCCCCAGCCGTGCAGGAGGTGCCCAGGGGCTAATCCAGCCCCCCAGCTGGGCAGCCTCCAGACTGGGCCCTGCAGGCCTGGGCAGGCCCCTTTGCTGTGACTCAGGCACCAGCCCCAGCAGATGAAGGAGAATCCCGTGGGTTTCGCCCTAGGGTGTCAGGACGTAGCTTGGATGGCAGGAGTGCCGCCTGTACCCGCTGGTGCTCCCGTTGTCACCAGCCACATCTGCCCTTTTTCTGCTCTTCCAGCCGGGATCAGGGGCCAGCACAGCTCTTGGGGGAAGTGGCGCCATCCGCTTTTCTTTCGTTCCAGCATCCTCCTTCTTCATTCTCTTCCTGCTTAGCCCGAAGGCCATTCTCTCTCCTCTCTTGCCACACATCTCTCCCTTCTTGTCTCTTCTCTCTCCTGTCTCTTCTCCCACCTCCACTCCTGGGAGTCTAATCCCAGCCAAGCCCAAGAGGCCATCCTCACTCTGTCTCCATCCCTGGGGGAGGCAGCAGATGCCACCCTTCAAATGGAACGATCCCTTCTTGTCTTGTAGATAACGAGAGGTGTGGGAGCCGCGATATGATCCCAATGGATGAACTCGGCCCAGGTAATTGCTGCTGCCCCAGCCCTCCCGTCATCGGTGTCCCTTGTGCCTGCTGCCCACTCAGTGCCTAGTACAGTGTCTGAGGGAACCGATCTGCCATCTAGACCTTGACCCTTCCTTCCTCTAAGAGTAATTGTCTCTGAAAAGGGTTGCTTCATTTCCCTTTAGCCCCAGATATAGCACGGTGACGAGGGCTTCCCCTTCTGGGCCAGGATATGGCGTGACTGGGAAGACCCTCCCTGCTCGGAGGACACAAAGGTCCTTTGTTGGTCCCTAGCCTTAACCTTCTCCCAGAGAAAGGAAACCAGGCCCTCGTCTCCTCCAGGCTTTGCTCACAAGGGCCTTGTGAGGTAGGGAGAGAACCCTTTATGAAGAATTCCCTTCTTCCTCTTTCTCATGAGAATACTGAGGTTCAGAGAGACATTGTCTAGGTTCTTGAAGTTAATGACAGAATTGGGACTCCTACTGAGTCTTTGGACCCAAGGCCAGCCTTCGTGCTACCCCATCAGAGCTGGCTGAAGGTCCTCAGAACAGAGGGCATCAGAAGGGCCCTGGCCAGGCCCCCTGTCAAGGATTCTCTCAGATTGGAGCTCTGGGGAGACTGTCCTGGCAGCTCTGGTTAGCTGGCCTCCATGATGCCTTCACGAGAGGTCCTCAACCTTCCCCCAGTTACCCAGGCGAGGTTCTTGTTCTTATTCACACTCCTGGTTCCTATTTTCAGCCTATGAGGCCTCCCTAGGTAGTGCCCGCCATCTACTAGGGCAGCCCCTGTTCCCCAGGTCCCCAGCAGGCCACTCCACAGTACATCGTGACAGAACACGTTGGAGGTTCTTCACCCAGCCTGAGAAGGTGAGTGCCTGGCTGCTTTCTGGAAACGAGCCCCCCAAGACAGAGGAGAAGCGCTACCCCACAGGAGAAGGGGAGAAGAGTCCTACGTGAGCCCCAAAATGTACGCCTCAGAGAGACAGAAGGCCATCCCATCCTATCCAAGGGGGAAGGAAGATTGGCCCAGATCAGCCAGAAAGCTCTGCCTCAGCGTCCAGGCCAAAGACTGTCCCCTGGCCGTACAGAAGATTGTCCTCATACCATTGTGAGGACTCTGAGGCTTCCCAAATCAAAGGCATCTCCTCTGCCCTTTCCTAGGACTATAACCTTTCAGCCACACTGACTGGGGGAAGAAGGCCATCCCTGGGGGAGGGAAGACAGAGGGACACGGCAGCCTGAGCTCTCCATCACTCCAAAGGCTGTGTGGATGCCCCACGTAGCTCAGGATCCCCTCAGGGCCCAGGAGGAGGAAACGCCAGTCCAAGGGTCAGCGTCGGATGGTTGGCAGGTGTAACTCTCCGCATCCACCCTCAAAGGCCAGAGCAGGTGTGTGCCAGGCCCTGGAATCAGTGAGTGACTGGGCAGTCACAGGCTTGCGGAGTTACCCAGGGCTTCACTGGCCATCATGCATGGGCACTCTCCTCTCCGTTAAGGCCAGCCTTCCACCTTGAGGGCCTCCAAGCAAGGGCAGCCAGCACTCCTAGCAGCAGCCCAGCGCACTTCTAGGCAGCTCCAGATGTAAGGAGAGATTTCCTCCCATCATGTTCCCCCTGTTGCTCTTAGTCCTGCCCTGTGGGACCAACCTTTCATGGCTAATAAATCCCTTCCCTCCATCGGAGCCCTCCCAATACGGTACTCCAGGGCAGCTAGTGTGGCCGTCCTGCGTCTCCTCTTCCCCAGACGGAACGTAAAAACACGTTCATTTTTTAAGAAATCAAGTCATTTGTCTTTAAATCACCTTCGGACCAAACTTAACCCCATCGGCTCCTCCGTTTCCCCATCTGTAAAAGGTACCAATTGTACCTAATTGATTACCAGGATTTCTTCCAGCTCTTAATCTCTCGTCCGATGCCAGCCAGCTCGTCCAGCAGCCTTGGGGCTGCAGGGTCCGGTCCTCCCTCCTTCCTCACCCTCCTCTTCTGGACACTTCCTAGACTGTGGATCCCAGAAGCAGCCTGACAGGGCAGCAGAATCCATTCTAGGCACGTCCCATGTCAGAATACAGCCCGAGAGCCCGTCGGCTTTTCTGGTTTCCACATTTTTCCATGGACGAGCCACAGACCTTCTGGACAAGCTGCCGCCCAGCAATGCCTTCTCCAATTCTGCCTTTGGGGCTGGCCCTTTGGAGCCCGAGTATAAAATGCTCCCTGGATCTCTTCCTGTTGAAATCTTTGGGGATCCCTGCTAAGTTGGTAACATGCCAAGTCTCGCCTCCTCTGCCAATTCAGAAAGCCCACCCGACACCCCCTCCTCAGAGTCACTGGTTAAAAATACGTTGGCCTTAGACTCTGCCACAGACTAGCTGTGTGGCCCTTCACTTCACTCTGTTGACCTCAGTTTCCCTATTTGTCAAATGAGCTGGAGAAGGATATGGCCCACCCCTCCAGCATCTTTGCCAAGAAAAGCCCAAACGGGGTCATGAAGAGTCAGCCATGACAGAAAGAACTGTTGACATCATCCCATGAACAGCTCCCATTTGGGCTCGGCCATTGAATCAGGCCCCAGTCGATGGATGCCGAGTACCTATGAAGTGCCTGGCACGTGCCAGGCTCCGTGGTAATATCTGGGGTTCCAAAGAAAGACAAAACCCCATCAGAAAAGGAAAGAAGACCGCCCTGCCCGGTGACCCTTCGTTGGCCCAACTGGACCTTGTGGGCCAGCGTTTTCTGGCCTTCTCACTGCAGTATTCATTCTCCCGGAAAGAGGAAGTGAGCTAAAGGCAAGACGGGGACTTCAGCCTTCTTGCCATGATCTCATGCCATCGGTCAGCCGCCATTTATGAAGCTCCTACCATGTGCTGAACAGGGGGCCCGGGCCTTCTCTGCTCCCGCTCTTGCCTTGCCCTACCTGAAAAAGAAAAAGAAAGCCACGTTTCTGCCATTCACTACCGTCCTAGATCCCACTGCATGGCTGGGTGGAATGGTGGTTAGAGCTCTGGGCCAGGAGTCAGGAAGATCCATCTTCAAGAGTTCAAATCCGCCCTCAGACGCTTGTTGTTTCACTCTGGGCAAGTCACTTAACGCCCGTTTGCTTCCGTTTTCTCTACTATAAAATGGGCATCATTTTGGCCTCTGCCTTCCAGGACTATTGTGAAGGTGAAATGAGATACTCTTTGTAGCACATAGTAGGTGCTCAACGAATATTTGTGTCCTGCTGGAAGTGCTTCTGAAGCTGTCCCTTGTTTCAAGGAACACCCATGCGTTGGGGTAGTCCCTTCCTCTAAATTGACCAAGTCAAAAGCAGAGAGAAGATGGGAGTGAGGGGAAATCTGGGGGAAGGAGGAGGCGGTGGCATGGGCCAGAGGCTCTCCCACTTCTCCTTCCTCTCGGCCATCTGAGGTTCCTTCCCTGCCAAGCAGAAGGCTGCTAAGTCCCCCCCCCCCAAGGTCCCCTGAAGTGTGGGGCCCCTAGAAGGCTGTGCCCGGTTCTCCCCGTCCTGGCCATCTCTTGACGTAGTACCTCAGGGAAGGGACAGTCCTGAGCCTGGTGTCCTGCCTCCCCCGGCTCCGGTCAGTCCTCAGCTTTCTGGGGATGATCCCTGGAGGGGCTTCTCTTGGCTGCTTCCACCATCTTCGAGGATGACGCCATGACTCAAGTGAACGGCAAATTTCTATGTGTATATATATATTTGGTTTACCAGAACATCATGACAAAAGAAAAAGTTTAGACATCATCCTATAAGAAATTATCAGAGACAACTGCCCTGACATTCTCCTATTTCTATATTAGCCGTTCAGACGATGGTGGAGCACTGGCCCGTGTCAGGTCAGAGAGGCGGCCTCCCCTCCACCCCAGGGTGTCAGCCTGCTGGGTGTTTCCTCCCTCTGTCCAGGTGGTCTCTAGCAGACCCTCGCGATGGCCTTTCACTTCTGCCTCTGACCTTGTGGGAGCCGCACATGATCTGAACCCTGGTCTTCCTACTTGGACCAGGGGAGGGTCTTAGAGGCCTGGAAGAGACCATGATGGCTTTAAGAGATTTGGGGGACATCTCTGTACAGACTGCCTGACCCCGCTGTCCCCCCCTCCCCACGCCCCTTCCCTTGACTGGCACTAAAGTGGAGCCTTGGTGAGAGGTGGCTCAGGGCTCTTGGGGGGAACCCCCGGCCCCAGTCCCTCGGGATGCTGTTCCTGAACAAAGCCCATGCAAGTGCCCTGGGCTAGGAGGGGAGCCTCCCCCCCAGCTCTTCTGGGAGCTGGCTGTGTGCCCCCGGTGCGTTACTCTTCCACGCTGGCTCCATCTCCCTGTCTATAAAATCAATGTTGGACTAGATGATTCCTGAGAAGCCCCTGTGAGTGTCTCGGGTGCATAAGAATCCTGGGCACCCAAGGAGCTCAGGGGGGTCCATGGAGAGCAGGCTGTGAGGGAGCCCCCAAAATGGGGGGCAGGAACACAGGGGTCTAAACAGTCCTCATGGACAAACATGTGGCCTCGGTGGCCAGTGAGGAGAGAGCCAGCCGCAAGAAGCCCCTCCAGCCACTGTCCCCAGAGAGCCGAGGACTGAACAGAGCCGGGGTGGGGGGCAGGACAGAAGGGGGGCCTGGGCCAGCCAGAAAACACCATCTTACAGGACGTGAACGGATCCGAATCCCTTAATTATGGCAAGGACAAGACAGGCTCGCTCAGGAAACATCAATTTACCTGTCACTTAGCGAGGTGACGGCGCTGTCAGACGAGACACGAGGCTCAATTTGTCACTGCTAATGAGGGAGATGAAACGCTCCTGGAGAATAAATGAGGCTGCGCAAGGCCCGGCAGGGCTCTGCGGCCCCCCGTCTCGGGAGTAATTAGGCAGGCCACCCCTTTAGCAAAGCCTGATTGTCTTCTCCCCCTCCTCAGCCCCTGCCCCAAGCTTCCTTGTGGGAGTCTGAGAAGGCAGGTCAGACTCCAGCTTTGAACTGAGAAGCTTCATTTTACATATGGGGAAACTGAGGCCTAGATTCGGGAAGGGTGTTTTCCAAGTCCAAGGAGAAAGGGCAGCTGGGTGCCTCAGTGGATGGAGAGCCAGACTTACAGACAGGAGGTCCTGAGTTCCAGTCTGGCCTCAGACACTTTATAGCTGGGTGACCTTGGGCAAGTCCCTTAACCTTCATTGTCTCATCCTTCCTGCTCTTCTGCCTTTTGGGATCAATATTCAATATTGATTCTAAGGTGGGAGGTGAGGCTGTCACGAAAAGCAATTAGAGCAGCTGGATGGCAGAGGAGAACACGCTGGGCCTGAAGGGAAGAAGATTCATCTTCCTGGGTTCAAATCCAACCTCAGACCCTTCCTTGCTCTATGACCCTGGCCAAGTCACTTCACCCTGGTAGCCTCAGTTTCCTCCTCTGTCAAGTGGGCCAGCGCAGGAAATGGCTCCTGAGAGTCAGAAAAGCACCTGAGAGTCAGACGAGCCTGAACCCCGAGCCTCTGAGGCCATCTTGTGCCTCTCCCTCATCTCCCTGAGGAGGAAGCAAGCCGAGGCCCCACACTATGGGCCAGTGACAGGATTCAAACTTAGCTCTTCTCAGCTCCAGGCCATTGCCCCCTCCACTAGGCATGATATCTGCTAGCCTAAAAGAATACCAGATGCAGCTGAGACTTGGGGGCCCCAGGGTGCAAGACGGGGCTCCTCTGGGGATGGGGGAGCCCCATACCTCGCCCAGGGCCAGGCTCTGTGCCCGGACGGTGCCTCATGAATGTCCCTTTCATAGGTAGCTTGTTTCTCTGGTCTGCTCCTATTAGTTTTACCAGCATTTATTAAGCCTCTACTGTATGCAGCTCTGCTGAGGGCTGGGGTGAGACCCAAAAGAGTTCTTTCCCTCAAAAAAGATTCCTTAGGAGGGAGGTGGAGTGTGGATACAAAGAGCTGAACCCAAGACGCTTGGGGAGGGAGAGGCGGCACTGAGGGAGGATCCTCGAAGGAGGCCAAGGTTTCCCCTGGGATGGAGGTGAGGAGGGAGGGCCGCCCGGCATGGGGGACAGCCTTAGCAAAGGTGTGGAGGTAAGAGATGAAATCCTGAGCTCAGGAGTAGCCAGGAGGTAATGAGTGTGGAGCTCTTCTGCTTCTCTAGTAGCGTTTACTGCTGCAAAAAGGGAGAACTATGGGGGAGAGGAGGAGGGTTAGGTGAATGGGATGGAATGTATATAATGGAAAGGGGGAGAGGGGGCAGCAGCTCATGGAAGGCCAAAGAGGAGAAAGATGACAATTCAAGTGTGGTGGAAGGGGCAGGTCTGGGAAGGATGGGACCAGGGGCTTGAGGGACTGGCTTGTGGAGGAGACATCTGGGCCGAGATGAGCAAAGTCCTGGTTCTGGAGGTGGTGTCTCTGCCTGTCTGTCTCTCCCTCTTCCCCCCCCTCCTCCTTCTTCTTTTCCCTCTCCTCCCTTCTCCTCATCCTTCTCTCCTTTCTCCTCTCCTCTCCTCCTCCTCCTTCTTCTCTCTTCTCGTCTTCTCTCTTCTTCTCTCCTCTCCTCTCCTCCCCTCTCTTCTCTTCTCTTCTTTTCTTCTCTCTTCTCTTCTCTCCTCTCTCCTCTCTTCTCTTCTTTTCTTCTCTTCTCTCTTCTCTCTTCCCTTCTCTCCTCTCCTCCTCCTTCTCTCCTCTCTCCTCCCCTCTCCCCTCCCCTCCTCTCCTCTCCTGTCCCCTCCTGTCCTGTCCTCTCCTCTCCTCCCCTGTCTTCTCCTCCCCTCTCCTCTTCTCTCCTGTC
>NC_058130.1:781439622-781447465 GCF_016433145.1 Gracilinanus agilis | reverse complement strand
AGAGGGGGAGGGAGGGAGAGAGCAAGAAGGAGAGACAGTGAAGGAAAAGGAGAGAGACAGAATGGGGAGAGAGATGGAGAAAAAAGGAAAGAGCAGGAGAAGAGGAAGATGGGACGTGTACACTGTCTTTGCAGTATTAGATAGTGGTACCGGTTGAAAAGCTGGATATAAAGGCGGCCACAGGGATGGAAACTGGAAATATGGCTCAGATTTGATGAAGGAGGACCAAGGAAGCCTCAGGCCTCCTGATTTCAAATCCTGCTTCTAATGCTGACTCCCTATGTGACCCTGGGCAAGTTCCTTTACCTCCTTCGGCCTCAGTTTCCTCATGTATACAATGAGGGCTTTTGTCTCTGGCCTCAATTCTTTCCTTCTAGATTTAATATCCTGTGTAGTCCGTTAACCATCATCATAAAAGCCAGCCATTTATAAAGCACTTTAAGGTTTGCAAAGCGCTTTACAGATATTTCATTTGGAAAAGTCCCAGGACTGAGGTTCTATGTGTCCTCCCAGATTAACCTTCCTATCTCAATTAAAGACTTAACATTTTTTTCATCTCATTTTATCCTTACAACAAGTCTGGGGGTAGGTGCTATTATCATTTTAACTTTACAGAAAATAAAACTGAGCCAGACACAGGGTTTTTTTTCCCTAAAACTCTTACTTTCTGTCTTAGTAACAACTCTTAAGAAAGAAGAAGGGCTAAAGCAAATGGGGTTAAGTGACTTGCCCAGGGTCACATAGCTAGGAAGTGTCTGCAGCCAGATTTAATAGTTTTCTTTTTTAACAGTAAAAAAGCACTTAAAAAGAATTCATTCCTGGTTAATTAATAGGAGTTAATTTTCTGGGAAGATGTCACATAGATATGACAGCTAATAAGGATCTGAGACTGGATTTGAACTCAGGTCTTGCTGATTCCAAGTCTAGCCCTCTATCCGCTGCCTCACTTAGCCGTCTACATCATGAATGCCATCTTCAAGAAACAAGTCAGAAGCTACTGGATATCAGACAGGGACTTAGGGGAAAGTCACTCCTGAATTGGGTGTCTGTGTAGTCAGCATGTGACACAGTGCCTGGAACAGAATCAGTATCTAACAAAAGATTTCTTGATTATTGATAGATTGACTGATAGGCCAAAGGCCAGAATCAGCACCCATTGAGAAGGAAGGCCAGAGACAGAGAGATGGCATATTTTGACCTTCAATAACTCCCACTCAGTCCATTTGAATGAGCTTCTGAATGAAAAATGGGAAAGAGATAAAAGTGAAGACAGGGACTCCGACCATCACCATTTTAGAGATAGTCGAGCCGTCACCACCATGAGGAGCCCAAGAGCCCTCAGAATGTTTAGCCAACAAACACAGGATCTCTTTGCCAAACAGAGACACGGGGCGGCCAAAAGAAATGCCCAGAAAGCCTATGGGCAAGGGCCAATGGTTTCCTTTAATGGAATGTAAGCTTCTTGAGGACAGGGATTATTTAATTTTTGACTTTGTATCCCTAGCACCCAGCCTAGATAACACTTTGCACATAGTAGGCATTGAATAAATGTTTGTTGATTGATGACAAAAGCTTATGATTATTTTCACCTCACAGCACAAGGAAAATCTGTGATGGGGAAAATCAGACTCTGAAAAAATTGGTATGATATCCCCCCAAGCCAGGAGGCACCCTTACAGTAGGCAGGGCTGAAACTAACAGGAAACTGGGAAATGATCTTTAATCATCTGTTCCCACATTCCATGATAGTGGACCTGCCAAATCTGGACACCCTATTCTGTTTATTCGTGTGCTGCTTGAGGAAGTTAAAAATGGACTTAAGTTGAAGTTGGGAAGATGGTCTGGACCCAACTAAATCACTCCATCCTTCTTTATCATCCCTCCAAAAAAAAAATCCATGCTGGAGGGGATGTGATATTAAAAGCACTTACAAGGAATTAATTCATCCCTAAATAATTCAAAGAAGTTAATTTTCTAAAAAGATTCTGAAAGTGGAAGAAGATTACAGAGAATAACTACCAGGAATGCAATGTAGTAGAGTGGAAATCAGTCAGTGAGCATTTATTAAGCACCTACTATGTGCTAGGCACTGTACGAGCTACGAGGGATACAACTATAAAGGATGAAAACATCATTATTTGGAGCCAGAGGACATGGGTTCAAATCACACTTCCAACACTTACTGCCTTTGTGTCTTTGGGCAAGTTCCTTAACCTCTTTGGGCCTCAGTTTTCCCAGCTGTAATAAGAAGGTTGGAATAGATGATTTCCAAAGCCCCTTCAGGGGCGGCTAGTTGGTGCAAGTGGATAGAGGGCCAGGCAGAGAGTTGGGAAGATTTCTCTTCCTAAATTCAAATCTAGCCTCAGACATCTACTAACTGTATGACTCTGGACAAGTCTTTTAACTATTTTTGCCTCAGTTCTTCATCTGTAAAATGAGCTGGAGAAGAAAATGGCCAAGTGCTCCAGTATATCTGCCAAGAAAACTCCAAATGGGGTCACAGAGTCAGCCATGACCAAAAACGACTGAACAACAAATTTCCTTCAAATCCTTAATCTTATGACATCCCCCACAAAAAAACAAACAAAATTTACCAAGAAGATAAAGGCAAACATCACCCAGGGGCTACTTTTCTGCCTTTACAGAAGCTTTATGATGTGTATTTAATGTGTATTGAAATGATGAACATGAGAATGGTCTACATTAAGGGTATCCTTAATGAAAGCAGGAGAGAACAGTCACACTATTATGATAGCCAATTTTCTGCAACAAGTCAATCTTTGTCACCATACAATTGACTGAAAGGTTCAAGGGAGACAAGTGTCAGTTGTGTTTGTTGATTTTGATTTGGAGAAGTCACGCTTTCTCCAGCCAGACATCTCCTGTGCATGGTCAGGAGCTTTGATAACCTCAGAGATAGCTTTGCCCTGCCATCTATGAAAACCAAGGTCGCATAAGCAGAGAGATTCGTGGTCGCCAAAGATGTCATTTGTGGTTGCCAAGGATGTTGTTTGCTGCTGCGATGGCAGCAGTTGGAGGGGAAAATAGGTTTCCTATGGACAATAAGGCTGTCTGACCATTGGCTAATTCCACATGATTTTGAGATGGCACCAAATGCCACAGCTTTGGAGAACCTCCCAACTGATGTCTAGGCTGACTCAGAAGACAGTTAGGCTAAACACTGATGCAGTTGAAGTTGAATGTAGTAGACACTCCAGCTCTCCAGGCATTTATTAAACACCTCCTGTTTGCCTGACTTGTGATATCAGGCGCTGGGGAGAAAAAGGAATGACCTAGAAAAGACCTGTGCTTCAGGAACTCGAAGGGGAAATGGAGGCAAGATGAGAGATAATAATAGCAGCTAATGCTTTGAGCTTTCCAAAGTGCTATACCAGGTACTATTATCCCCATTTTGCATCAAAGAGAAACTGAGGCAGTAAGGCTGAATGGTACCACAGACAGGGGCCTAGGTTGGAATCTTGACTCAGGCATTTATTTACTGACAGCCTCCAGGACTCCTTGAGCCTTATTTTCTTCATCTTTAAAATGAGATCAATAAAAGCGTATCATCGCATGGGGTTTATTGTGGGGCTTCAATGAGACAATGGCTGGGCCAAGTCTAACAGCCTATCCAGGGCCTTATAGCAGAAGCTTGGGAAGACGTATGGTCAGACCTGAACCTTCTAGGCATGAATGTGAAGGCTGGATTGGAGAGGGAGCTGCCACCAGCTGGGAAGTTATTGCAGGATCCCAGACAGCGAGGGGGCCCCCAAATAATAAAGCAACCATATGAGTGGCGAGAGAAAGAGATGGATGCAAGAGCTGGCCTGAGAGGCGGGCACCTCTCTGGCTAAGGGGCAAGGAGGGGAGGTAGAAGAAAGAAAAGATTTTAACTTGAGATGCCTAGCTTGGGGGACGCAGCAATGGTAGCCATCCAGAAGCCTGAAGAAAGGGCAGCTCTTGGATATCTTGGACTGGAGGGGTCTTGGGACAGCCAGGTGGAGTGTGGGATGATGGGGGCGATTCGGAAACATCCTCAGAGACAAGATGGTGGCACCCAGAAGAGCCGATGAAGAGATGACCAAGGGGGAGTAGAGAGAGACAACCGAGCACGACCTCAACCTAGAGGGACAACAAGGAAGATCAGATAGAAAGAAAACCGAGAGCGAGTGATGGGAAAGAGAACATGTAGAGAGACGTCTATGCTTAGGATACAGAAGGAGGAGGCTGTCCAAATAAAGGAGACCCAGTGGGAGAGGCCATGGTGGAAGAGGTGGGAAGCGGGTGACCCAAAGCCTGGGAGGGCCTTTTCCCAGGGAAGCCTTTATCTACACCTGAAATGCTCCAAAGAATGGCGCCTCTTGGCCTACCACCTCTTTCTCTTTCCGCTGCCCCTGATGCTACCCAAGCAATCCCGGGGGCTCTTTTTAAAAAAGAGGCTTTACAATTTTTATTTTCTATTTTAATGTTAAATATTAAATAAACTAACATTAAATATTAAGCATTTATGTCATTAAATATTTCCCAATTCAATGCAAAAAAATGTTTTAACATTCATTAAAAAACACCCTTCCCTTCCATCAATACTGTGTATCGGTGCCAAGGCAGAAGAGCAGTCAGGGCTAAGCCATGGGGGTTAAGTAACTTGCCCAGGGTAGCCCAGCTAGAAAGTATCTGAGGTCAAACTTGAATCCAGAACCTCCCGACTCCAGGCCTGTTGCTCTGTCCACTGTGCTACCTAGCTGCCCCTGGGGCCCCTTTAGGAGAGCTTCTTTGGGTTCCTCTCCCTGCTTCTCTGCTCCTCCTTGATGATGGAGGGTAGCCTATGGGACTCAGATCCCCCAGCTGTAACCCCCCCCCCTGAATGCGGCCCCCTCTGCAGGGAGGTGGGGAGTGGAGATGGAGAGCTGGCCGGCATCCTCCGGGAATGGGGATGGAGGAACCCAGGATGGCACTGGGTGGGGGGGGGGCGGGGTTCGGATTCCTTCCTAAACTGGGGCGCCCCTAACTTTCTCTTTTTTCCCTCCAGGGCTAGAGTCCAACAGTCGTTTGTTTGTTTGTTTTTTTAATTGTTTTTAACTGAGAAGAGCATCGAATCACCGGGAGGATCTCATTACTCACCACTGCCATCAAGCCCGGAGGACACAGGACCCCTCGGTGGCCCTCTGGAGTCCGGGCTCTGGGAGGGGCGCCCCCTCCC
The DNA here is from genome assembly GCF_016433145.1 of Gracilinanus agilis. Taxonomy (NCBI): domain Eukaryota; kingdom Metazoa; phylum Chordata; class Mammalia; order Didelphimorphia; family Didelphidae; genus Gracilinanus; species Gracilinanus agilis. Next base: position 781,442,265 of record NC_058130.1, on the reverse strand, counting down.
CCCAGGGCTCCCAGCCTTAGCCAACCACCAGAGTTTGCTTTTGAATACTTCCGTCTCCTTGGCCCCCGGTCCCTTCCCATGGATCCCCTTTGGAGCCCCCTCCTCCTGCCCCTACTGCCCGGTCCACATTTAACCGACCTGGCTCTTTCTTAACTGTTAACCTGCACGGTGCTGAGTGGTGGAGAAGGCGGGGTGGGGGGGCGAGGGCACGGGGCACCGTGGGCACCGGGCCACGGGCCTGAGCAGAGGGGCCCGGCCCGGCCTCGTAGGGTTAGTCTCCAAGAAGATAGCACTTTGCTTTGCCTCTGAACTGTGAATTTAATATTTTTTCCTTTAAAATGAAGAGTTTATTTAGCTTTTGAACTAACTAACGTTGAGGTTGTGGGTTCGTTTTCAGCCGGAGAGCAGAACCGTTGGGGTTGGGGCTGTCGGATGTCATGGGAAGGAGGACGTTGGAGGTGGGGGGTCAGAGGGAGCGAGTGGCCCCGGCCTTGGGCCCTTGGCCCTTAGGGAGGCCGCTGCCGGCCCAGGCAGGCCAGCTTCGTTCTGACCTGAAGGGGAGGAGGAATGGAGGGTGTTGGGTGGGGGAGAGGGAGCTGCCACCGGGAAGAACTCTGGGTCCAGACCAGTGCCAGGTGGCTGGCAGGCGAGGCGGAGGAGGGTGAGTGACCGCTTGGGCTTCTGGGCCATCCCTGAGGGCAGGCCGCGTGGCTGCGACCTTGGACTTGGCACTGGATTGTTGCGTGGGCTGGGCCCTGGGCGAGGGGGAGACCAGGATGGGAGGGCGAGAAGGGGAACCTGCCCGGCGCCGCGGCCTCGTCTCCGCCCTGGCAGGGCCCGGTTCCCGCAGAAGGAGAGGCCCGAAGGCAGCCGGGAGTTTGGCCGCCAAGATGGGGACTTCCAGTGGCGGCTGCTGGTTGTAGTTGGAAAAAAACAAAAACAAACCTTCAATACCAAAATATGACTATTAGTAAACACGGCGATTTTTGTTAAAAAAATGAAAAAGCGAAAAAAAGCATCGACAGAACTTTGTATCTTCTTGAGTATAATAAAAGAATATGGCTCCGTATACGCGAACAAACGCATCTATCTGTCTCTATGCATCGGTATCGCTTTGTAGGAGAGAGTTCCAGCGCTCGGGGCAGTCGGATGGAGATCTGCACCTGTGGAGGGCCCCAAAGTCTGGCCTCCCCCGCCAGGGGACCCAGGAGTCCGGGAAGCCCACCTTCCTGCGGCCGGAGCCTTGGAGGGAGGCCGGTGGAGCCGGCTGGCCTTCTCGAGGACTTCCACCACTCGGACCCTCGACGGCAGGACTTCTTTTTCAAGTGATCGTCGCCCTTCTCCATAGAAGATGTAAACATCGTCCACCGCCTTTCTTCTCCTCAGTGGAAAGGACTCTGGATTTGCAGTGGGAGGACCTGAGCTGGACGTGGCCCTTCGTGGTTTCCAGCCTCGGTTTCCTCATCTGTAAAATGGGGAGGATCACGATGACGCGTCCTACCTCACAGGGGTGTTGTGAGGAAAGTGTAAACCTTTAAAGTGATATCGAAAGAAGCCCTGCGATGGCATCGTCATTGTTGTTATTGTTGTTGCTATTATTAGGTAACTCCAGAAGGGGCTGGGACAAGGGGCTCGCCTTGAAGACACGGAGGCCCCGGCCTTGGGCCCGATTCTCGTGCCTCAGTTTCCCCACCTGCCCATGGTGGGTCCCTAAAGTTCTGGGATGACCAGACTCTTCGTACCCCCAAACCTGGCAGGCATCGGGGTGGGAGGGCTCACTAGCTCCCTCCCCAGGCAGCCCGTCCACTTGGAGAGAATTCTCAGCTCAGGAGGTTCTTGGGGTTCCTCTAAACCTGCCCCCCCCCACCCAAGATAGCTTGGGGTGCTGGGAAGGGGCTGGCCGCTGCCCACTGTCCAGCTTTTGCCTCAGTGGGTGCGCCAGGCGGTGGTTCCCCTGTTTCCGCCCTCCTGGTCCAGGCACCAGGGAGGCCCCGGCCACATCCATTGCCCTTAAGGGCCTGGAGCCAGCTTAGGGGAGCCGGGGCACCCCAGGGTGGGTGAGGGGCACAGCGGCGCCACCTGGGCCCGAGGAGGGCTGCACGGGGAGGGGCTCCCTATGCATCTGCCCCTGCGGACACCAGAGGGCCCCCGCGCTCCCGTGGACAGTCCGGGGCTATAGGAAAACCCGCCTCTCCCCTGACGCCGCAGGGAGCAGCGGCCATTCCCCAAGGAGTGGCTCGTGCCCCAGGCAGAGCCGGGACTCCTCGGCCTCCCTGTGCCCTTCCGGTGGGCGTGTGGGCGGCGGCGTGGCGGGGGAGGGGCGGCGCATCTGCGTTACGGCCCGCCCCGGCCTCAGGGTCTAAAATGGGGGATAAGCTGAGAGAAGAGGAAAGGAAGCCCTGCCGAGGGGCAGCCGCCGCCTTCGGGTGGCGCCGTCCCGGAGGGAGAGCGCGGAGAAGGAGCGGCGGGGCGGGGTGAATGCCAGGAGGAAAATGGGGGGCGAGAAGCAGGCAGAGCCCGCCGGAGGGAGGGGGCTGAGGCGGCCTCCGGCCCCGCAGGCCGGGGTGGCGCCCAGTTTAGCCACCTCCAAGGCCCGGGAGAGGAGCTGGCCCCGGGCCCCAGGAGTCTGTGCGGCGGCCCCCC
>NC_058130.1:781423578-781436762 GCF_016433145.1 Gracilinanus agilis | reverse complement strand
AAGGGAGGGAAGGAGGGAGGGAGGGAGGAAGGAAGGAAGGAAGGAAGGAAGGAAGGAAGGAAGGGAGGGAGGAGGAGGGAAGAAAAGCAGCCTTCATTTCACAGAAGAAGAGCTGAGGCTCCCAGAAGTTAAGACGTTTGCCCCAGGGAGTCAGAGAACTAGTAAGAACACAGGTGTGATCCCATCAATTCTGGCACCTAAAGGGTTCCCTCCATCCCCACGTGGGACAGGAGTTTCCAGTGGGCTTTGGTTGGCTGGGAGAATCCAATATAGACCTGTGAAGGGTGCACCCACGTTGTTGTCAGGCCAACCAGGAATAGTCTTTGGGGTTTTCCCACCCTGGCTGAGGCCTGCTGGCTGGGGGTGCCCACACCTGGGGAGAGAATTCCAGCCTCAGCGTCTGCTACTTCAAATCCCACAAAAGACCTGAAGAGGAACAAGCGTGAATATCTTGGCTCTTCTGGGCACTGTGAGGAGCCCCAACAGGCCCAAAGGCTAAAACCTTAGAGAAGGCCGAGTCTGGATCCAGAGCAAAGCAAACTCTTCTCACTTCCTTCCTTTTTTCAGGCTGGAGTGTTTCCTTCCACAAAAGGAATAATGTGGGGAAACGTGGGACATGGCAGCGCAGGGAGGGAGAAAATCTGAGACTCGAACTGCTTCTGAAAGTTTTGGAAACTGTTTTTACAAGTAACTGGGGCCGGGGGGGGGGGGATGTTTAAATAAAATTAAATGAAATTAAAAACAACCCACAAGACTGTAAAGAGACCCACAAGACCTGTGGCTGCCCGGAGATGACAAGTGAAATGGAGAAGATGGCAGAACAGCAAAGCAGTCCCAATCCCTTCCAGCTCTAATCTTTGGTTTAGGAATAAAGCAAAACAAAGGGCCTGGGGGCAGCTGGGTAGCTCAGTGGATTGAGAGTCAGGCCTAGAGATGGGAGGTCCTGGGTTCAAACCCGGCCTCAGCCACTTCCCAGCTGTGTGACCCTGGGCAAGTCACTTGACCCCCATTGCCCACCCTTACCAATCTTCCACCTATGAGACAATACACCGAAGTACAAGGGTTTAAAAAAAAAAAAAAACAAAGGGCCTGAATGAGCCCAGGGGAGCAGAGGCTTTTCTCTTCCGTGCAGAGGGTGCCAGACAGAGTTATAAAAAGCTTGGTGTTTCTCTAAGAGCAGGAGGAGTGTCATCCATAGGGGAGTCTCTAAAGTGTCAGGGAAAGGCCTTGAGTGCCAGACTAAAAAACACTGAATGTGCTGTTATGGGCTAGGAAAGCCTTGACTCAAGGCCTTCCCCTCACCCATCTCCAGGAGGCCGAGCCATTTCAGAGGGGAAGCTGGGCCAGGCTGGAGGGGAGCCTGCAGATGGGGCCTGGGGGAGAGAAGGCAGCTCAGGCTCTCTGAGCTGATGGGAAGGGGGTTTGCTGCCCTGCTCTTCCAGGTGACACCAAGGAATGCCCCCGCTGGCAGGCAGAGTCTCCAGGAAGAGCCGGGCTGGTGCACAGGGCCCTGGCGTTGGCCGGAGCTGGGCTTCCCCTGAGGTCGGTTCTATAAGACGCTCGTCTCCAGGGTCCCCCAGCTCTGCTCTTATGACACTGGACACATGCAGCGCCCCCCGGCTCACATCACCTCTGTCTGACAAAAGGCAGGCCCAATAAGTATCGATGAAGCACCCACTGGGTGCCAGGCCCTGTGCCAAGTGCTTTACAAATAGGATTTTACTCATCCTTGCAACAAACCTGGGAGGGAGGTGCTATTGTTATCCCCATTTTATAGTTGGGGAAACTGAGGCAGATGAGGGTAAAGTGACTTGCCCAGGGTCACCCAGCTAGGAAGGGTCTGAGGCCAGATTTGCACCCTGCACCTCCCGTCTCTAGACCTGGCTCTCTACCCACTGAGCCACCCAGCTGCCCCCTCCGGGGTATCTTTCGGGATCACTGTGCCAGCCTCCCGTCCACCAAGTCACCAACTCAAATGTCAACACCCCGGGGTCAAGGCCACAGGCCGGCCCATTAATGAGTCATCTTTGGTCCACCCGGGGCACCCCGCACTGGCTCATGTTTCTCCATCCGCCTCTCAGGGCAGGCCACAGGACTGTGGGATCTCCTGAAACCTGAGAATGTTCGGGCCCGAGTCCTTCCCTGATCAGGGATCACCCAGCTAGGAAGTGACTGTGGCCAGATTTGAACCCAGGACCTGGGGCTCCCTCCACAGAGCCATCCAGCTGGCCCTCAGTTCTTGAGCGCCTGCTCTCTGCGGGGTGCGCACAGGGAACACAAAGCTGGCCTCTCTCGTGGGCCGAGATTTCTTTAGGTCCCGGAGACTTCACAGGGCTGTGCTGGAAGAAGCCCGGGTCACCGAGGCAGGCTTCAGGAGGCCACGGAGGCCACAGGCCCCTTCCCAAAGGCCTCCTTTTTCTTCCTGGGCCCCAGTTTCTTCACCTGTAAAATGGGGGGTGGACCTCGATTCCCCTCTAAGTTCTCTTCCGGCTTTAGAAATCTTCCCCTCTGACAGGTCTGGACAAACAGGCAGGCTTTGGGGAGGAGTGTGCGGTCTGGGCCAGGCTGACGGCTCCAGAAGGTGCCCCAAAGGAGCATCCTTGTGTTCCGGGGGCGGGTGCGGGGGGGCGGCAGAGGGGCTCCCAGACCACTCAAGGCAGTTTTCTTTCATCATCATCTCTGCTAGATGATCCCCATTTGACAGCTGAGGACACTGAGGCAGAGGGTAAGGGACCTGCCCAGGGTCACACAGCTAGAAGTGCCTGTGAGACGGGACTCCGGGTCCCAGCGGGGATGACACCAGGCAGCTCCTGCTCCCCCCATCCCTGCCCATTGTCCCTGGGGTACGTGTGTTGGGGGAGGGGGGCAGAGCAGTCTGGGCACCCCAAATGACCTTTTCATTCACTGTGTAAAATCCTGCCTCCTCCATTAGTGTATAACCTGTTTACAAACAGGGCTTGGCACAAAACAGGCGCTCCACTGGCTGACTGATTTGATTATGATTTCAACTCTCTGCCTCGGTTTCCCCACCTGTAAAACAGGGATGGAGGTGAGGGACTGTCTTGCATCTCCAACCCTGATCAGACAGGAAGCGTGTCCAGACCTCTCCACACCTCTCCACACCTCTCCCCTCATCTGGGAGGAGCACAGGGAACCACACGGGCCTCTCCACAGCCCCACAGTCTCCCAGAAACAAGGTTCCTGACCTCACTGCCCATCATCCGGTGAATGGGTCAGTGGATGTTTATTAGGAACTTACTGTGTCCAGGAAGCTGCCTCGTTTTCTCAGGCAGCCTCCAGGGTCCCTCTCAGACCTAGTTTAGAGAATCTGTGAGGAGAGGGGAAGGGGCTGCCTAGGCAGAGGGACCCCCCCCCCAACACACACACACACACATACACACACCACACACACACACTTCTCTCCATCTCCTAACATGAGGCAGGCTCTAAGATTGAAAGGAGCAGCCATCAGGGTGCCTTCCCTCCCCCCAAGAATGCTGAGGGAGGGAGGCAGGGCAGAAATAACTTAATCAGCCCTTTCCCAATTCTGCCCAGGCCAGCCCTAGAGAGCTGGGTGGGGGAGGGGGGGAAACGGCCTCAAAAAGGGAAGTTTCCCTAAATAGAATAGGTAACCTCGGCCATCTGAGCCTTACCCGGCTCTCAGGAACCAGGACCAAGTGCTCTGTCCTTTAGCACTGAATACCTGCTCCTTCCCTCCCCACCCAGAGTCTGGGCTGGGAACCTGCAGCCCCAACACAGAGACTACAAATAAGGAATCCAGCCAACAGGCCTAGCCCAGGTTCAGTCAGTCAGTCAGTAGATATTTACTGGGTGCCTATTATGTGCCAGGAACTGTGCTCAGTGCTAGAGATATAAGAAAGGCAAAAGACAATCCCTGCTCAGAGGAGCTCATGGTCTAGCGAGGGAAGGCAGGTTACACATAACCTTGTAAAAACAAGCTATAGACCAGAAAAGGGAAGATAATCAATACAGGAAAGGCACTAGCATTAAGGAGGAATCAGTAAAGATTTCCTTCAAAAAAGTGGGATTTTAGTTGAGACTTAAGGGAAGCCGGGGAGGCCAGGAAAGCCAGGAGGTGGAGAGGAGAAAGGAAGATAATTCTAAGTATGGGAGACTCAGAGAAAATGCCCAGAATGCCATGTTCCAGGAACCATCCCAAGACCAGGGCCACTGGATCAAAGGGAGAAGGTGTAAGAAGATCAGAAAGCTAGGGGGCTAGCTTATGGATTCCTGTAAAGCCAGAGGGTTTTGTATTTAATCCTGAAAGCCATAAGGAGTTTCTGGGGGGTTGGGGGGGGAAGATGATCAAATCCATGTTTTAGGAAAATCACTTTAAGTGGCTGAATGAAAGATGGACTGGAGTAGGGAAGAGACTAGACTTGAGGCAGAAAGATCCCTCCCCCAGCAGTTATTGCAATAGTCCAGATGTGAGGTGATGGGGGTCTGCACCAGGGTGGGGACAGTGTCAGAGGAGAGAAGGGGGCCTATTGGAGAGATGTTACAAAGAGGTGAAATCTATGTTGCAAGGAGTTGAAATCTAGGATACAACAGAGGTGATATCTATGTACACAACAGATGGGGGGGGGGGGGCGGAAGGTGAAATCTATAAGAGAGGTTGCCTAGGTGAAATCTACAAAGTTGGTCCATGGTGAAATCTACCAGAGGCTACAAAGGAGAATTCTATAAGAGGTTGCCTAGGTGAAATCTACAAAGATGGTCCAAGGTGAAATCCACCAGAGGCTACAAAGGAGAATTCTATAAGAGAGGTTGCCTAGGTGGAATTACAAAGATGGTTCATGGTGAAATCTACCAGAGGCTACAAAGGAGAATTCTATAAGAGGTTGCCTAGGTGAAATCTACAAAGTTGGTCCATGGTGAAATCTACCAGAGGCTACAAAGGAGAATTCTATAAGAGAGGTTGCCTAGGTGAAATCTACAAAGAGGGTCCATGGTGAACTCTACCAGAGGCTACAAAAGAGAATTCTATAAGAGAGGTTGCCTAGGTGAAATCTACAAAGATGGTCCATGGTGAAATATACCAGAGGCTACAAAGGAGAATTCTATAAGAGAGGTTGCCTAGGTGAAATCTACAAGAGATGGGGGGGGGGTGAGCTAGTTTGGAATCTAGAAGACATATAGTGGAGGTTTCATCTATAAGAGAGGCTGGAAGAGATGAAATCTACAAAAGAAACTGCAGAGGTGAATTCTACAAGCCAAGGGAAAGAACTGAATTCTACAACAGTTTGCAGAGGTGAAATCTTTAAGACAGGCTGCAGAAGAGATATTGCCCAGGTGAAATAGACAAGCCTTGGTACCACTGGATATGGGGAAGAGGGGGTGGTGGTGAGAGATAGGAGTGCAGGATAACTCCTAGTTTGGGAGACTTGAGAGATTTGCCTTTGATAGTGACAGAGAAGGTAGAAGAGGGGAGGGTGTAGGAGTAAAGATAATGAGCTCTGTTGAGTCTAAGATAACTTGGACATCCAGTTTAAATTGTTTAATGGGCTTTTGGACATATGAGGTTGGAGGTCAGCAGAGAGGTTAGAGCAGGATAAGCAGATGTGAGAATCTAATAGAGATGATAATTTAATCCATGGGAGCTGCTGAGACCCCCAAGTGAAGAGGGAGAAGAGGAAATCCAGGCCAGAACACTGGGGACACCCAAGGTGATCTGGAGAAGGATCCAGCAAAGGAGACTAAGAAAGAGCCAAGGTCAGAGAGGGGGAGAACCAGGACAGAGGGGAGTCTTGAAAACCTAGAGAGAAGAGAGCGTCAGGAAGGAGAGAGTGGTCGACAGTGTCAAAGGCTGAAGGGAGGCAGAGGAGAATGGAGATTGAGAAAAGTCCACTAGATTTGGTAGCCAAGAAACCCTTGGTAACTTTGCAGAGAGCAGGTTGGGTAGAATGTTGTAGAGATGGTAGAGGCGCCTATTGTAGATGCCTTTCTCCAGGAATTTGGCCACAAAAAGGAGGAGAGATATAGGAAGATAGTGAGTATGAAGGAACAAGTGAGGGTTTGTTTTTGTTTTTTTTTTTTTTTTTGGTTTTGTTTTTTTCAGGATGGAAGAGGCATGGGGATGTTTATAGGCAGTACAGGAATAGCCAGGAGACTGGGGAGGACAGTGGGATTGGGGGACAGTCAGCTGGATCACTTGGGCAGGTAGAGGGGTTAGTTTTGAATAATGACCCTGATCTTTATCTGCATGACTTGGACAAGTCTCTTTCCTTCTCTGCCTCAGTTTCTTCTTTTGTAACACAAAAGGGATGGACTAGATCGCCTCTGGGGGCCCTAAGGACCATAGAGTCCAAACCCCTCCTTTCACAGTAGGAGCACACTGAGGTCAGAGATTTATAAAGTCACTTACCCAAAGTTGAATATATAATAGTTACATTTCTAAAGTTATAAAGGATTGTGGGATACCTCTAACATATCTCCTTTCATCCTCAGAGCCAGGACGACTCATCTCGAGTTCAAATCCAGCCTCAAACACTTACTAGCTGTGGGACCCTAGGCAAATCGCTTCACCCTGTTTGCCTCAGTTTCCTCATCTGCAAAACGAGCAGAAGGAAATGGCAAGCCGCTCCAGGATCTCTGCCAAGAAAACTCCAACTGGGGTCACCAAAAGTCAGACACCACAGAACTATTACACCATCAGCAACCTCATACCAAGTACAGAGCCGTTAAGACTACGTTGCCTAAGAAATATCCAGTCACTCTCCCCAATCTCCCTCCCTTGACCCAAAATGCCAGTCAGATCCTGGCATTTAAATCTACAAGAGACCTCGAGAGATCCTCAGCCAACTTATTGACCAAAGCAAAGCACCACTGACCTGCATTGGGTACGAGTCTTACTATTTTGGTTTAATGGACTGTTTTTCTTTCTGCCTTCCCTGGCTTTCCTCCGTCCAAGGTCAGCTTCACAGTAAACTTCCCCAGAATTTAAAGATTGTGTCTATAATCCTTAAACTTTCTCTAGCAGCTCCCCCAGGATTCCATTCCTCTAGGGAGCTAACCGACGCCTTTTTAAAAAAAACAAACTTTAATTTTTTCGATTACACGTAGAAACAATTTTTGATAATTGTTATCTGACATTCTGCCAGTCAGACTCTCTTCCTCCCTCCCTCCTTCATCTTCCCCAGGCGGTAATAATAGTCTCGTGCTTCTAGATCACATACAATAAAAAACTCAGGAAGGAAATAAAGAGGAAGATAGCCTACTTTGATTTGCAATCAGACTCTTTGGCTATGGGGAGCTTCTGTCATTCCGCACCCCTTGGGTTTATTTGGGACTTTGCTTCTCTGATAATGGTTTAGCCCTTCACAGTTGAGCGTCATACAATGGTTCTGCTACGACATCCCCTGGTTCTGCTTACTTCGCTTTGTATCTATTCACAGAAATCTTTCCAGGTTTTTCAGAGCTCATCCTGTTCGTCATTTCTTATAACACGATAGTATTCCGCCATAACTACATGTTGCAGCTTGTTCAGCCATTCCCCAAGTGCCGGACAACCCCTCAGTTTCCAAATCTTTGCCAATACTCAGAATATGTTTGTACAAGTAGGTCCTTCTCCTCTGTCTCTGATCTCTTTGGGGTTCAGACCCACTGGTGGCATTTCCACGCTGCTCTCAATAAATGCCTTTTCCCCCTTCTTTAGAAATGCTTATTGGATCGATAGTGATTGGAAGACCGCAGCAGGCACCCTTTATACAATCACTGGAAACTCTTCCAATCACCCATCCAACGCCACTCCTCCTCTGATTCAGTTGTTTTCCTGCCCTCTCTGGCTCTTCACGCCCCCATGTGGGGTCTTCCTGGCAAAGAGACTGGAATGGTTTGCCATCTCCTTCTCCAGCTCATTTTATAGATGAGGAAACTGAGGCCAACAGTGAAGTGACTTTCCCAGGGTCACCCAGAGCTAGTATGAATCTGATTCAGGAAGTGAGTCTCCCCGACTCCACGGTGCCACCAGGTCTTCCAATAAATGCCATTTTAATGATGGCATCCCCACATTGCCAACCCAGGCAGCATCGTTCAGGGGGCAGAAGTAGAAGCTGGGGAGGGGGAGAGGAAGGATCTGATTTCTCACTCCAGCTCAGAGACCTGAGAGAGCCCCCTGCTGGGGCCCAGAGTTCCCCTCTCCTGACACCTGTGGCTTGGGGCTTTCCAGACACAAGTTGGGGAGAGTTTGGGGTGGTGCCTGGGAAAGCAAAGCTATCAGTGGCCCACAGGCACCCCCCACCTCCACACCTAGAGAAGCCTCTAATCTGCCCAGGCTGACATTGAACACCCCCAGCAGGGTGGCTGCCTCTGGCATCCTCTGCCAGGAGGGGCACCTGCCCCTCTCTCCCCCTCCATGAGCCAGAGAATGCTCGTCATAGTGCAAAGAGTGTCAGCCTTAGAGTCAGTGCAGGCTCTGCCATTATGGAATTCCCCTGTGCCTGTGAGCAAATCCTTTCCTCTTCCTGGGTCTCAGCTTCCTTATCTGAAAATAGGGAATAGACTGAGGAGCAGCTGGGTAGCCCAATGGATAGAGTACCAGCCCAGAGTAAGTAGGACTTGAGTTCAAATTTGATCTTATACTTCCTAGCTGTGTGACCCTGGGCAAGACATTTCACCCTCTTTGCCTCAGTTTCCTCATCTGTAAAATGCGTTTTAATCTGGCCTTAGAACCTTCCTAGCTGTGTGACCGTAATCAAGTCATTTAACCTTCTTTGCCTCTGTTTCCTCATCTGCAAAATGGTTTGGAGAAGGGAATGGCTAGCCTCTCCGGGATCTCTGCCAAGAAAACCCCCAAAGGGGTAGCTTAGAGAGGGACGCGACAGAAATCTCCTGGACCAGACCCAAATCCCGGGAGGTCCCTTCCAGCTCCGGATTCCACACTGCCCTCCCCGCTGGGTCGTCTCCGGCCCTCAGAGGCCTTCCCGCCTCCTCCCCCAGCCCTCGGGGAATCTAGGCCCCCTTCCTCGCGCACCCGTGACAACACGAGCCCCCGACAGCGTGTCATTTCTTGGAGGTTCGCGCAGTGCCCCCACGAGACGTAGCCCCCCCACCCCGGCCCTCCTCCACGCGCAATCGGGCCTTCTAGTGTCTGTCTCCCCATAGATCAGCTCCGCCGCGAGCATTACTCACCCTGGACGTGGATGGGAAAACGGCAGCGGCAGCGGCTTGGATCGGGTTCCCTCTCGGGTACTCTCTCCCAGCTTCTCCGCAGTGGCAGCAGCAGGTTCAGCGCCCCGGGTGAGGGGCGGGGCCGGGATCGGGAGGGGCGGGGCGGAAGCTGGAGCGCGGGCATGTAGGGGCGGGCTCGAGATGCGGGCCCGCGGCATAGCAGGGGAGAGGAGGGTGTGGCCTAACTGGGAGGAATGTGGTGATTGGGTACTGGGATCGCGGCGCGCGCACGTTAGGAGGGCGGGGGAGCGTGCGGAGGCGGGGCGAGGGAGTGGGCGGGATGGAGTGTGGTAAGCTACCCTCGGCTCGGGGAAAGGTGGAGACGGAAAGAGGACGCCGATTGGGTACCTGGACGACAGAAGGCGGAGACTAAGCGTAGCCATTGGGTCGGCAGGCAGGAGAAGGCAGGGCGCACGCAGGCGGGCGGTTTTGACGCAGGGCGGTGAATGGGCAAGAGGAGGGCCAGGGGGCGGGGTTCGCCGTGCACACGCCGGGCGCAATGGCGGCGGCGGTGGCGTTTTCTGCAGTGGCCAAAGCGTCGCGCCGCACTTGGAGACGTCTCTTCCGGTCGCGAGTCCTGGGCTCTCGAGCTCCCTGCGGGTTGGTCTGCACTACCCGGGGCCTGTCAGGTAGGAGCCGGCTCAGCTCCGGTCTGGCCCAGCAGGAGTCATGCCTCGGGGTCTCAGGCGCCCTTCTAGGGATGGTGATGACGTCATCGAGAGGGTGGGCGAGGCTGACCCTGGAGGCGCGCGCCCCCTGCTGGCGGTTCCCGGCCGTCCTGGCCCAGCTCTCCTCGCCGATTTTGGCTGGACGTCAAGCACTTTATTGAGCACCTGCTGTGTATACCAGGCACGGTGCTAGGGCCCTGCCTTCTAGGAGCCGCCGGTCCAGTTAATCAGGTGATCCAGACAGCTAGCATTTATTGAGCGCTTTTGGCCTTTAAAAGCACCTTCCCTTGATCCCCGTATTCATGGTCATCCCCAGCCTTCTGAGTATCTCCTTTTTATGGGGGAGAGTCCTGAGGAACAGCATATGTACCTACTGAGAAATCATGGCAACGGGCATCAGTTAGGCGCCTACTGTATGTCATAACCACCCTGTGATCTCTCCTCGATAGAGGACCCTTCCTCGTGTCTAGCCCTTACCTCTCTCTGGAGTCCTAGGTCTGCGTCTCCCTGTGTCACATGCCCAGCTAGATGCCCCATAGATGCCTCAAGCTTATTATGTCCAGCACATGACTCACTCAGCCCTCCCCCTCTCCCATCTCCCCTGTAAGTCCCAGCCTGAATCCCACCTTCTCTGGAAGGAGCCCAGCCCATCAGGCGGATTGTTTCCTGTTTATCCTGCCTTCCCTTCCGGTTATATGAGCCCCCAGGGGCAGGGACCATTTCCATCTTCCTTTGCCTCCCTGCCTCAGCAGGGGCCCCGGCACACAGTGGTCGCTTAATAAATGCTCATTGGCTTGTTCATTGCCCCAGGTTAAGTAGCAGCCAGCTCTCTGCCCCCTCCCTCTCCAAGCCACATCCAGACCCTGGTAGTAGCCCCAGCCTGGGCTCAGATGTCCCTACCAGCCCTCCCCAGCTAGAGATGCCCCCCCCCAGGGCCCTGGGAGCTCTGGCTGGTTTTTGTTCTAAACCCACACCTTTCATCTTAGAATGGCTCCAAGGCAGAAATACCGTAAGGGCTAGGCAGTGGGGGTTACATGACTTGTCCAGGGTCACCCCGTCTGACCCAGGGCCTCCCTGCTTTAAAAAAAAAATGGCGATCACTATTGCTTCTGTGTAATTGTTTCTTATGTATTTGGTTTTATGCTTTTAAGATCCTTGCTCCAACAAGGGGTCCACCCAGAGCCCCTGATCTAAGATGAAATAGGAGGCAGGCTGAGGAGCCAGAGAAAGGGCAGGCCAAGCAGGGAGGCAGTCAGGAGTCTAGGAGGGAAGCAGATCAATGCCGTTTGTAGAGCCCTGAGTGCTGGGAGCCACATGCACTTAATGCATGCTCATTCCTCCCATTCCTGGAGAAAGTGGGCTGTGGAGGAAGGCCAGGAAGACACAGAATCCTTTCCAACTTAGGATCCAGGCTCAGGACCCCCACCCTGGAGGCCCCAAGCCCAGAGTGGGCAGTCATGAGCTCTGGCAGGTTCTAGAGGAAGGGGCGCCAGGGAACGGGTGGAAGGACCCAGGCAGAGGTGACGATGAGGCCAGCTTAGACTCGGGGGAGGAGTGCTGGCTGCAGCGGGGCCCTCAGGGCCAGGCAGGGTGGCCTAGCATGGAGACTCTAAGGCCAGCAATCCTCCCACTATGGCAGGGCCCCTTTGGTGGGGGAAGGTCCCTTTCTATATCTGAAGAAAAAAACCCATTTTCAGCTTATCTCAGGGAGAAAGTGTCTGGGCGTGACAGGCTGGCCCTTTATCTGCCCCTTGAGGCAGCACCGGTTACCGGACCTGCTCCTCGTGCCTCCGTAGGGCCTCAGAGCTCGGACAGAGAGAGCAGAGCCCCCACCATGGAAGGTCAGTCCTCTTGGGCCCCCTTGTCCTCTTCAGTGGCCATCAGGATCATTCGTGATTCCTTTAGCTGAGGAAGCAGGTCAGGTCCGAGCTGCCCATGTCTGTCCTTGACTGTTTGTCTTAATGGGGCAGAAGAGGGGCCGGTCAGCCCAGGGACAGCAGGAGACCCTTTAGCTTTGGGCCGGACTGTGGCCTCCTGCCCTTCCCCCCGCTTCAGGGCCTCAGTTTCCCCATCTGTAAAATGGACTGTAGGACTGACCCCCAGGATTGCCATGAGGAGCCGGGGGGCCCCAGCTTTCCAGGCTGCTCCCCCAGACTAGGAATCATTTATCTGCCTGTGTCCAACTCTCCAGGGCCCCCTTGAGAGTGTTCTCAGCAGGGTCGGCCATTTCCTCAGAGAAGGAAGCGGAGGCCAGGGGGTCTCAGTGCCTTGGCCAGGGTCATCCAGCTAGGAAGTGTCTGAGGCCTCCCCTGCACCCCGAGATCCCAGGCCTGGAGACTGATCTCATGCTCTGGGGCTTTTCCTTGTTCTCCCTGGCCTGTCTCTTCCCCACAACACAGGAACATCAGGTTGTTATCATCCCATTCTCCAGAGGAGAAAGCTGAGGCTCCTTCCTTGTCTCCCGCAGCCCTGCAGCTGCTCTGGACCCAAGCCCAGAACCCTCTGTCCTGGGGCTTGGCCAGAGCTGTGCCCACTACCCTTCCCCGAGGGCCAGTTTAGCCCCTTCTGAAAAGTGGGTTTTGTGTCAGGGCCACCCTGGGGTGGGAGGAGGTGGGAGGGGGAAGACCTCAGCCCCTGCCCTCAGGTCCACAGTCTGCTTACACTCCCAAGTGCCACTGGCTCTGGGAAGGCCTTGCCTTGAGAGTGCCCTCCGGCAATGGGCAGAGTTAGTGGGCATCTAAGGGGCACATATTGGGCAGGAAGGGGGTAGAATGGAGGAACCAGACCGGCGTGACCGATGGGCACCATTTAACAAGCTCCCGTGGGGGTTCGGTGGCCCAAACGCCCTTTCGGAGCCGAAGGTTCTTAGATTGGAGTGAGACTCTCCTTAAAGACCTTTGCCCCAGGGCGGTTCTTTAGGGTACAGAGTAGCCACCCAGTGCACGGCCTGGGACATGGGCTCATCAGACGCTGCTCTTGGGGTTCCAGAACCGAAGGAATTGGGTCATTGCAAGAATCAGCTGAATTGCGAACCCACATCCCTCTGGGTGGCCCTTGGGCATGAGCTCATGGTGTGCACTGAGGAGGGCCCATGAGAGCCCCCTTCCATCAAATCCTGGGTCTGTCTGAGGGGCACCGATGTGGGCAGCAGTGCCTAGGAAGTCACGGGCCTGTCTGAGGGGCACCGATGTGGGCAGCAGTGCCTAGGAAGTCACAGGTCTGAGGGGCACCGATGTGGGCAGCAGTGCCTAGGAAGTCACAGGTCTGAGGGGCACCGATGAGGGCAACAGTGCCTAGGAAGTCACGGGCCTGTCTGAGGGGCACCGA
>NC_058130.1:781362583-781398876 GCF_016433145.1 Gracilinanus agilis | reverse complement strand
GAGGGAGGGAGGGAGGAAGGAAGGAAGGAAGGAAGGAAAGAAGGAAGGAAGGAAGGAGGGAGGGAGGGAGGGAGGGAAAGAAGAAAAAGAGAAAGATAGAGGGGTGGATGGGATGGATGGATGGATAGACGGATGCATGGATAGACAGATAGATTAGGAAAGGGAAGATGCACACGGGCACTCGGTGCCTAGAGCCCCTCAGTCCTTCCTCTGGAGGCGGATGGCCCTTCTCGTCCTCAGCCCTGCGGATGGCCACGGATCACCGTCTTGCCCCGAGGAGCTCCGCGTCGTCCGTTCTTGCCGGGCCCGTGTGCCGTGTTCCTGGTTCTGCTCACTTCTCTTAGTTTCTGTTCGGGTCGGTCTTGGCCCTCGTCGTTCCTCGCAGGGCAGAGTATTCCATGACGACCCTTCCCCGGCGGGTGGGCATCGCCTCCGTTTCCAGTTCTTTGCCACCACAGAGAGCCGCTCTGCGTGTTCTTCCACAAAGGGGTCCTTTTCCTTGGCTCGATCTTTGGGGTACGGACCCAGCAGGGCTGTGGTTGGCTCAGGAGGTCTGCCCGGCCTGAGAGCCCGTCCCACCTCGTCCAAGCTGTTCTCCAGAACGGGTGAATCAGGTCGCAGGTTCAGGATCGACGCTGTGTATCAGTTCCAAGGCAGAGAGCTAAGCAGTAGGAGTGAACTTGTCGAGGCTCACACTGTGAGGAAGTGCCTGAGGCCATACTTGAACCCAGGACCTGCCGTCCCTAGGCGGTGCTCTAGCCACCAAGCCGCCCCCTGCAGGAAGTCTGGAGCAGCGCTTCAGGGAAGTTGAGTCGCTGATCCCTGGAGGGATGGAGCGCGGGAGCTCCTTAAGGGCCGGGACCTGTGTTTGCCTTTCCTTGGATCTGTCAGAGATCCGGCACTTGGCACAGCCAGAGAAGGCACTAAAGATGCTTGTTAACTGGCTGATGGTCACAGAAAGATGCCAGGAGAGAAGTCGCCCTCTCGAGGGTCTTCCATCTCTGCCCGCCAGCTTCCTGGTGGTGCGTACTTGGTTTATGCAGAATTCCCTCCAAGGCCAGGGCATAGCCTCAAGGCTCTCTTCCCAACCCTAGGCTGGCCCAGGCTCCTGCCGGAACCGCGCCCTGGGCCAGGCAGCGTTTGAGGGACGTGGTGCCTGCAGGCCCTCCGGAGCCCAGGGCTCTGCCTTCAGGGTGGCTGCTGAGCCTGGGCGGCCTAGAAACAGGCTGGGAGGAGCCCTGGATCCGGTTTCAGAGAGGGCTCATGGTGAGATTTGCTTTACAGCAGTGCCAGCCTCCCATTGTGGGCTGAAAGTCAGACGTTCCCAGGCGAGCCAAGAACGCCCTTCCTTAGTTCTGGGTGGGTGGCTCAGGGCTGGGAGAGCGGGGCACCCCTGAATAGAGCCATCAGAAGGACGGCGAGGCCCTGACACACTGTGGCTTCCCTTGGGCTGCGCAGATTAGCCGTGCCTCCCCCTGAAAACGGGCGCCATGCTTGTTTGGGAAAAGGCTTCTGGTTGTCATGCCGATCCCCCTCGCCAACAAAGACGCCTGCCGGGTGGTCGCCTAACAACAGGAAGCTCGTGCCAGTTAGCCTGTGGAAAGAATCTGCTTTAAAAAAAAAGACCCTTCAAAGGAAATTTATCTATTAAAGATCTGTCAGTCAGTAAACCAGCATTTGCAAGGCCCTTAGGATGGTGCCAGCCCCTGGGCTAAGCGCTGGACATACGGAGAAGGGACAAAGGTGGTCCCTGCCCTCAAACAGCTCTCAGTCTAGAGGGGGAGACACTGGAAGAACTGAGTGCTTTCATCATTCACACACGCATGCACACAGATCATGAAGGCATCCCAGCGGCCGGCACCTTCCTTTATACTACTCGATAAGAGGTAGAGGATGGGACCCGACCTAGGATTTCATTGGCATGAGGACATCTTCTCTTCCCCCTCTGGTCTCCCAGAGGTACCCAGCAGCCTGACGAGTGAGGGGACCTCCTCACCTCCCCAAATCGGGCCAGATCTGAGGCAGACACTAAGCTTCGAGCCTGCCACAAAGACACTCTGCCTCTTGGTGTGTGCCGTGTGCCGTATTGCCTTAGAGACCACCTGGCTGTGAGAGTGATCACGAGGATCCCTCCCTGTCAGCGTGAGAAAAGCCCAGAATCAGAGGCCTCCAAGGCCTGAATAGGACCCCCTCGAACAAGCTTCCCCAACAGGGTCCCCACAAGGACTCTGGCCTTTGCTTGAAGATCTCCAGTGAGGGGGGAGCCCCTTCCCCTTTATTAGGATCCAAACTAGAAGGGCCATCCGTGGAGGAGACCCAGGCCCATAGATGAAGTCTTGAAGAAGGTCAAGTCACCAAGTCAGTGGCAACTGGGATGACTTTCCCCTCCCCGTCCCACCCCCCACTGCTGCCTCTGTGAAGCATCCTGTCCAGCTCCATCCCCATTGCCCAGATACTTTCATCTTGGCACCACATGCCCCTTAGGTACCCTGAAGTGCCAGGGGTCCTACAGCTCTTGTGGGATACACCTTCCCTGCAGCCCTCCCACCAGCGTATGTCCCGGCCCCTCAGGGCCTTAGTGGAGGCTCTGGAGGAGTTTCTCTGACTGAACTTTATTCAGCCTGCAGCCAGGCAGGGGATGGGCCTTAGGACCAGCCTTGGGTCAGTCCTTCATCCCCAGGCTCATGCGTGGAATCAATCCAATCAGTTCCTTCTGACTCCAAATCCACGGCTCTTTCTACTGCTTTACCCTAAGCAACATGAGAATTTCACGGCTATAATTTATCCCTTTTTTCTAGGGAATCTTAGACAAGCCCAAGCAGTGGGAAGAGGAGGGCAGTTGCTTTAATGATAGAAGCCCTTCATCTTCATCACAACATCAACATTTCTGTAGGTGCAAAGTCCTTTATATGGGATCTCGCTAGATCCTCACAACAATCCTGGGATGTCATTTTCCCTGTTTCACAGGTGAGGAAACTGAGACAGACAGAAAAGAAGTGACTTGCCCAATATAATTCAGCTATTAAGTATCTGATGCAGGATTCGAACTCACATCTTCCTGACCCTATGTCCGATATTTTATCCACTCAGCAGCCCAAAGTACCATCACCTCTTTTGTGTTCTTCGGCCTCTCAAAGACTCACTATGAGATGGAATGACCATTAGGCTAACACGTCAATGCTACAAAGGCATTTAAAGGATGAGTTTTTAAATAAGGAGGTCTCAGTCCACCCGAAGTTCTCAGGACTGTGATTTCAGAAGCTGGGCCTCTTTCTCGGATCCTCCAAACCATTCATCTCCCATCTAATTCTGTGTTTCCTTTCTTAAACAGGGTCTGGGAGTGTCAGAGGTGATTTTTGTTGCTTTCTAGACATCCTCATGGTCAGTGGGAGGATCACTGCTGGTAGCCTCAAGTCTGTAGTAAATGAATTCTTACACTCCCGGGTTTTACATCAGACTAAATGGAGGCATCTGCCTATACTTTCCTCAAAGGGAATTGTGGAGCGGTGCTCTGGATCCTGCGCCACTCCTTGCATTCACAGTGATGGTACATGCCAGGCCAGCCCTTCTCTCCCTGCTTGCTCCCATCTCTGCACGCATGATGCCCTGATCTGTGCGGCTTCTTTGCCCTTCTCTAATGTTGGTGGCTCTGTGTCCTGCAGAAGTCACTTTCTTAGGGTCAGCTACTTCTCTCTTTGGATAGCTGGGCTCTCGTGTGTGTGTAGATGTGTCTCTGCTCACATACAAAGTCAGAAGACAGATTCCACCCATTCCCATTGCCATCTCGGGCTTTCTGGAGAAATTGTGACTCCAGAGTTGGCTTCAAAAGCACCTTAGAGACAATTGCCCCCCCCCCGGTCCAGATCTGTGAGCGAGGGGACATCAAAATAGATGAAATTGGAGCCAGGACCAGAGTGTTTGAGCTGGAAGGGAAGGGACATCGCCTTTGTGGAGTCCCAACCACTTGTTTACAGCTGGAGAGACGAGGGCAAGGGAGTTATCTGAGGTTCCATAATTTGTAAATGGCAGGCCCCAACCTGGATCCCAAACTTTCTGGCTTTCCTGGCCCAAGGCCAGTGCCCTCTGTCCCCCACCTCCCCTTGGAGCTCTCAGGAAGTCAGCAGGCTCAATTCAGGAGTCTTTGGTCATGAGGCAAAGGAAACACGGGGCTCAAAATGAATCGTAAGGATTGGGACAGAACACCAAAATGAGGCCTATGTATGGGCCAAGGGGCCTTAAGACGAGGAATTGGCATTTCCACCCACCCCATTCACAGTAGGCACCCGGCCTCCTCTAGTCCCCTTTGGGCTCCCTCTGCAAAGCCCCCTGGCCCATTCCTCCATTCCCCTGGGACTTCCCATTCAAGGAAGGCATTCCTTGGCACTCCCCTAACCCCTGGCCGAGTCACTCCCCTCTTGACTGTTCTCAAGCCCAGTGGGCTCAGGACCCGGGACCGCAGCCTGGTGAGCCCTGCCCGCAAGGACCTTTCTAGGGCACACAGAACTTGCTAACCGTATTTGCACCCAGTGGGGAAGAGGGCAAAGCTATTTTTCCCATTTTATGTGTGTGTGTCCAGTGAGGGACCCACAGAACCTGTTTCCCTTTGTGGCGCAAGCACGAGAAGGTGAGTGGGCTCAGGCCTGGGCCTGGAAGTCGGGGTGTACCCAGAGTCTTCTGTGACGTGTTTCGTTTTTATTTCCAGCAAATGGCTCACTTGGTAACTGACTACATGGAATCCCACGGCACGAAGTTTTTGAAGAAGTGCATAATCAAAAAGTTGGAAAAACTTAAGGATAATCACCTGCAAGTTACCTGGGAAAACCATGAGTTGGGCAAAGAAGAGACGGGCGTTTTCAACACAGTCCTGTGGGCCATAGGTAAGTGGACCACGTGCTCTCTAGAAACTTGAACAAATGGATTGTCCATTCCTTTGTGTGGTTCTCCATCTGGGTATGGCCAGATGGGCCTTTCCAGGCAGGCGGCTCTTCTGGTATGTCAAGGAGCTGGAGGACTAAGCCCTTAACATCTTCCCTCTCATCACGTGGCCTTTGAACTCCCTGTCATCTCCCGGTCCTTTACAGAACGAGGCCTTTCAGAAAGGTGACGTCTCGGAGAGTCAGGGACCCTACTTCTAATCGCCTGACACTTCCGGGGGTGGAGAGCTCACTACCTGCCGCAC
This sequence comes from Gracilinanus agilis, assembly GCF_016433145.1. Taxonomy (NCBI): domain Eukaryota; kingdom Metazoa; phylum Chordata; class Mammalia; order Didelphimorphia; family Didelphidae; genus Gracilinanus; species Gracilinanus agilis. The sequence continues at coordinate 781,393,697 of NC_058130.1, read as the reverse complement.
AATCATTGGCTGCACTGTGGTGACTCCAGTTGGGAAAAGGTTCTTCCCTTTTTATAACTGTCTTACATGCCTGTCGCTTCTGCCCATCGGTCTTATCTGCCTTCTAGCCCTAACCAGAACAAGTCCAATTCCTGCTCTAAAGGAGATGGCTTCCCCCTCCCGGCGCTGCTTTTCTCTCAGCTGAGCCTCCCTGGAACTTAGGAAGTATGTCCTTCCTTCTTTCAAAGGTTCAGCTTAAGTGAATCCCAAAAAACTGGTGACCGTGGAATGTCAGGACTCTGGAGGAAGGGAAATGGAGGCAGGCTTAGGGCATTTTGGAGGAGTGTGCCATGTGTTTGATGGCTTCACCAGAGCCTGAACTCGGGGCTCCTGACCCTCTCAGGCAGGCAGTGACTCCACTAAGGTTTATTGAGCACCGACTCTGCGCCAGGCACTGTGATAAGTGATGAGGACACGGGATGAGGCAGAAGACAATCCCTGCCCTCCAGGAGCTTCTAGTCTAAGAGGGACAACACTGAGCAAATATGTACAAGCAAGTGAGCTATAGGACAAATAGGAAATCAGAGAGAAAGGGAGGGCCCTGGAATGAGGAGGGATCCCCACTACAAGCCTGGGCCATGGTCCATCCATACCCTTCTCCAGCCACCTCAGTGCCAGCAGGGCCTCCAAACCCTGGGGCTGCCTCTCAGAGGCGAAGGCCATTTATGTTCTGCCAGGGGCATCAAAAAAGCAGTTTGCCCGGTGGGAAAGGGCTTCTTCCCCTGTCCAAATTCTAGCATGATTCCCAGTGGCTTCTGCCCCGGGACGCCTTAGGGTCTGAGCCCTTGCTCCTCCATTGCCTTCGGGGGCCCAGGCACCATTAGCAGGGGAGGCCGTCTCCTTAGCAAGAACGTGGCAGTTGCTTTGCAAACACTCTGTGATTGGGCCTTTGCGTAGGCTATCTTGTTGGATCCGCACCCCATGAGGAAGTCAGTAGGACCTACCTTGGGTACCGTGTGAGTGTCCCAGAGCAAGTCTTTCCCCCTCCCTGGGTCTGCACTCGTCCCCTTTAAAATGAAGGCCTTGGCTTTGAGGGTCTCTGAGATCCCTGCGGCACGTGTGGTTGTGCCAAGTGATGGCTGGAGTCCATCATGGAATCTAATCACATTCTTAACTTTTTGAAAAAACATCCTGGGCTCATTTGTGTTCTCATCAAAATGGTACAGATAGGGGCAGCCAGCTGGCTCATTGGGTAGAGGGCCAGGCCTGCAGACCAGGGGTCCTGGGTTCAAATGTGGCTCAGACACTTGCTAGCAGTGACCCTGGACAAGTCATTTAACCCCAAATGCCTAGTCTTTACTGCTCTTCTGCTCTGAAATCAATACTTAGTATCAATTCTAAGACAGAAGGGGAGGATTTTTTCCAAAAAGTTAACAGATGAAGAAACTAAGGCTGGGACTGGGACTTGTCCAAGGCCTCTTGGCTAGGAAGCAGCCAAACTGGGACCTGGACCCTGTTTTCTAATTGCTCTGGAACCTTGGGCTCATTGCTGTCTCTCAGGGTTCTTAACCAGAGGCCAAAGATCTTGATTATCGCCACCTTCGGCCCAGTTTAGCAGGGCCTGCAGTGCCTGGAGAGCATTCCCGTGAGCAGACTGCCGGAGGGGTCCAGAACGCCCCAAAGGCGAGGAGCCCCTGGGCTAGACCAACCGAGCAGGACCTCAGCGGCCGTCTAGAGCAGCCCCCCGTTTTACAGAGGAGGACCCTGGAGGCCACTTTCCCCCACTGCCCCCGGACTCCAGGCTCAGCCATTGAGCTGATGGCAGCAGGCCACCAAGACCCTCAGGACGTGGGGCCGGAGCAGCAGTTCTTTCCCAGGTATCGGGGGCGAGTCCAGGTCCTGCAGGGGCCCCCATTTCTCCCGAGTAACTCCGTGATCGCCTCCTCCTTTGGGCCATTAGAAACGGTCTCGTCTCTACCCAGAATTCAGCCGGGATTAGATCTTCGGAGTCTCACTGAGGGTACCAGCGAGATGCGGCCCTCGAGGCCGGCTCCCACAAGCCCCTCATTCGGAGGCAGCAGCGACACAGCGGACGGTCATCTCTATAGAACCTGCTAAAACCTCCAGTTTCCCAAGTCGTCTCAGAAAGGGGGAAAGCGGGGAGCCGGGGGGAGCCTCTAGCGGAGCCCTGGGCCTTCGGAGGCAAGGAGGACCCCCGGAGCCAGCGAGCCCCCGGCGGCCGCGTCGCTCACTCGCCGGCGTCTTTCCGGATTAGTCTCCGAGCTCACGGATGGCCCGAGAGAAAGAATGGGCCGAACTCCCGCCGAGGTCCGAGGAGGCCCAGCTTTGGGAGTGCAGCCTGGAGCTCCCCCGGGTCGGGGCTCACTCGGCTTTCATCGGGGGCTTTGGGACGGAGGGCTGGCCTCGGCCCCCTGAAAAGACAGGCCTGCAGGGCCTGGGCCTGGAGCCGGGGGTCAGATCTGCATCGTAGTTGGGGAAACGGAGGCAAACACAACCTAAATGACTTTCCCGGGGCCGCCAGGGAGCCTCCATGACCAGCTGCCTCAGCGGATGGAGTCGTCGCGTCCAGCCGTCTCCTTTCACCGGCAGGTCCGGGACATCCAGGCTCAGCTTCTCGCCATCGAAGTCCATACTTGGTTCTTGAAGAAACCTTGTCGAATGCCTTCATTGGAGCTGTCAAGTGCATGTCGTAGTTGGAAATAAAGGGGAGCCCCTGTGCTCACTCCCTTGAAACGTTGGAGGGCTGCCGGGCGGCTCAGTGGATGGAGAGCCAGGCCTAGAGACGGGAGGTCCCGGGTTCCAGTGTGGCCTCAGACTCTTTCTCGCTGGGTGACCCTGGGCGAGTCACTTCCCCCATCGCCTAGCCGTCGCTGCTCCTCTGCCTTGGAACATACACAGGACCGATTCTAGATAGAAGGTGAGGGATGCAAAGGGCTTTGCCAGCCTTAAAACTGCCCAAACGCTGGTGACTGGTGCCCCTGGGCATGCCGCATGGAAATATGCGGGTGCCCGAGGGGATCCCGAGCAGATCCAAGGTGGGGGAAAGCAGGGTGCCCCCACACTGTATCGAGGGGACCCGGGGGAGAGACGGAGGCAGGTGGCCACCAGCGGAGGCTGCCCTGGGTCAGGTGTGAGGAAACGAGAGCGTGAGAGCGGCGGGTCTGCGTGACAGCTTGGATGTTGGGGGACCCCCGACACCCCAACATTTACTCAGCTAGCTCCTAGGGCACAAGCCACTGCCCGTGGACTTCTTGGGTCCTTCTGCCCAGTGCCGGGCCCCTCCGAAGAAGCCCCAGGCTGCTTTCCTCGTCAGTGGGGCAGAAGTCTGCCCTCGGCGCCGTCTGCCAGCTTCATCCCTGTCCTCTGAGAGCGGGAATGGGAGGCCCTTCATGAAGATCTGTCTTGTCTACACCTGGCCTGGGCACATGCAGAAGTGGGTCAAAATGAGCATCTTGTCTACACCTGACCAAACATGTGCAGTAGGTGGGTTGAAATGAATGACTTGGAAAATGAATCATGTAACCGTGGGAAAATATTGAAAAATAAATTAATTAAAAATAAATAAACTTTAAAATTCCAAGTTGCAAAAAAAAAAAAAAAATGAACGTCTCGTCTACACCTGACCTGGGCACATGCAGTAGATGGGTTGAAATGAACATCTCATCTATACCTGACTGGACACTCACAACAGATGGGATTTGAAATTAATGTCTTGTCTATACCTGACTGAGCACTCACAGCAGATGAGGTTGAAATAAATGTCTTGTCTACACCTGACCAGGCACTCAGAGCAAATGGGGTTGAAATGAACACTCATCTACACCTGACTGGGCACTCACAGCAGACAGGGTTGAAATGAACACTCGTCTATACCTCACTGGGCACTAGGTGGGTTGAAATAAACATCTTGTCTACACTTGACTGAGCACTCACAGATGTGGTGGGAATGAACGTCTTGTCTACACCTGACCAGACACATGAAGTAGGTGGGTTGAAATGAACATTTTATCTACACCTGACCGAGCACTCACAACAGACAGAGCTGAAATGAATGTCTTGTCTACACCTGACTGAGCACATGCAGTAGATGGGTTGAAATGAACACTTGTCTACACCTCACCGGACACGCACAACACAGAGTTGAAATGAACACTTGTCTATACCTCGCCGGGTGCGTGCCGTAGGTGGGTTGAAATGAACATCTCGTCTACACCTGATTGGGCACTCACAGCAGGTGGGGTTGAAGTGGACCACCGGGAGCCTCAGAGATGCCCTTCGCTGACCCCCTTGGTCGACGGTCTAGCACTGGGCAGTTACAGCTCGTCTTCTGCCCAGCGTAAGCCTCGGTGAGAATGGCAGTCGGGGCCCTTTGGAGCCAGTCGTTAATCCTCGTACTCGGAGCAGAGGCCCCGAGAGGCTGCCACCCCACCCCCTTTTTTCTTCGGGCTCCCAGAGGGATGTTTAGAAAACATAAGCAAACAATAATAGACCTCCAAGGATCTGACTTAAGGTTAGAAAAGAAAAGGAAATCTGCTTTAAGGCTTCCAGCTGGAGCTTCCCTCCTCCTTGTACCTTGTCCAAGAGTCTCCTCCGCTGCCTGCCCGGGCCAGGACTCGTGCATGCAGAGGCGGCGGCCGATTTTACCGTCCTCTGAACGTCTCCCTTGTTCCCTTCGTCGGAGGAAGGGCTGCCTGGCTCTGGAGACGGGACCTCGGACCCCGGACCCCGGACGGAAGGATGCCTCGGGCCTGGGCTCTGCCCTGCTTTGGGATCACGGCTGCCGGCGTAAACAAACGCGCCTCGCCAGAGAAGGGACCCGAGACCCGTTTGATGGCCATCTGGGAAAAGCGGATATGCCGTAGTCCCGTTTCTGCTTAGCTCCTAACTTTTCCTTGCAGGGGAACCTTCCGGACACTGTTTATTTACCCTGCATGTGCCTGTTCGTCAGTGGCACCCTCACCCAGGACCCACGTGCATTGGCAAGCTGGGTCCCCAGAGAGCAGCCTCTGATGTCCTCCAAGCTCTGGGGAAACCGTGAGGGGAGCTGGGATTTCTAATAGCGTTGCCGAGAAGCCCCCACTGGTGTGCTCTCTGTTGATTATCAGCTAGACTTACTTAGCTTTTGGAAAGGGCATTTACTAAGCAGGTAAAATAAGGTGTGCCCGTCCCCTGCACATGCCAAGGCCCTGGGTTCAGAATTGTAGTAAAAAAGCACCCGGGGAAGAACCGCACAGCCCCTGGCGCCGGTAGCCCCCCCTCTGGAGTCTGAATGAAGTCCCTTTGTTGTAGCTCTCTCGCGAGCTTCAGGGGTCTGGATGCTCGTCAGTCACAAAGCTTGCTTCCTTTGGCACGGAGGCCAGGTGGTCCTCGCTGTGTCTCCCAGAGGATGCCGTCACACAGTACCACACCAGCGGGCTCCCCACGCCTCCCAGCCTCAGGAAGTCTGCCCAGTGGCCGCCTGGGCAGGCCCTTCTGTCCAGGGACCTTGTGTTTGCCCGTGACTCCTCTCTGTCTGCTCATCCTGCACTAGTCGGGTCTCTCCAGAAGTGGGAGGCGAGAGCAGAGGGGCTTTCCACCTTCCGAGGAGGACGTCTCCCCGGGGCCCACCGCAGGAACACGAGGAGTCAGAGCCAGCCTCCAAGCCTGGTCCTTAGCCGTGAGAGCAGATGCCCCTGCCGTGGAACCAAAGGAAGATGCAAGGCTGGGCAGGGGGGCAGCAGAGAGACCGGAGAATCAGCTCCCCAAACGTTGCGCACTTAGAAGATAAACACAGCTCAAAATGGGAAGGCTACGGGGTTTCTGCTAAAAATGGCCAGCGATGGGGGCAGCTGGGTAGCTCAGTGGATGGAGAGCCAGGCCTAGAGACGGGAGGTCTTCAGTTCAAAGCCGGCCTCAGCCACTTCCCAGCTGGGTGACCCTGGGCAAGTCACTTGACCCCCATGGCCCACCCTTACCACTCTTCCACCTATGAGCCAATACACAGAAGTTAAGGGCTTAAAAAACAACATGGCCAGGGATGGTTTGGTCCGAGGGTCCCAGATCTAGAAGAGTTCTCAGAGCCCATTGAGCCCGACCTCTGCATTTTACAGAGGAAGGGAAGGGACCTACCGAGGTCCCACTGGGAGCCCCTCCTGCTCTGACCACTCGGCGTTTGGGCCGTCACTAAAGTACGCTAGAGGCCGAGCTGTTCCGTCTGACCCAGACCCATGCCGCGGGGCCTGGATGTGTGGACAAGCACCTCCCTGGGTCAGCAGTCCGGGAGCCCTACAATTTCAGGGTGTCCCCAAAGTGCTGGTGCGCCCAGTCGGTGCCGTCTCCATCAGAGACCAGGACCCGGGACCGACGCTGCCCCATTCCCCGTCCAGTGAGATCATCTTTAGCCCCATGAAAATGGTCGCCGTCGATGGCGTTACCTGCCGCCTACACGCGCTCTATCAGCCTCCCTCTGTCTCCCTCACCTTCTCCTGTTTCTGTCTGGCACTTAAATCTTTCTTAATTAAATGGTCTTTCTTTCACTCATCGTTCTCTGCTCAAGGCAGGCATGAAATCGGGAGGAATGTGAGTTTTCCCATCGTTGAGCGAGAGCCGGCATTGGCTGTGATGTCTGGGGGGGTCCCACGTGTGCCCTGGTGAGCGGCTCAGCATCTGCCCCGGCCACCGGCCCCCTCGGCCGGCTTCCCTCTCCGGCCTCCTTCGGCGCCTTTCTTCGGAGGACCGCCCGGCCCAGCGGCCGAGGGAGAAGGACGTCCTGGCCGGCCCTGCCCGCCCGCCCGCTCGCTGACGGCCTGCAGCTGGCGCAGAACTCCCATGGAGATCCGAAGCAGCTGTGCCCCGGGATGCCTGGGCGGCCCCCGCATTTGTTCTTCCTCTCAGCCTCTGGCATTCAATCTGGGTCTCTGCTGTAACCGTAGCGCGTCCCAAGGACGGGAGGCATCATTAGATACAAACTTGATATCGGGAAATGGGAGCGGAAGGAATTCCTCGTCGGGCTCGAATGTCGGCCTCCCAGCTTCTCCGCAGTCGTGAGTGCGGGGGGACCTGGTCCACGGTGCCGTTCGCCATGTCCCAAGAACTCGGGCCCTGCCAGCTGCTGGTGATAAAAAGACAAGAGCTTTCTGGCCGGCCCCTCGGGGAGCTTCCAATCTATGGGAATTGGGTGCAGAGTACCCAGGGTCAGGAGGACCTGAGGTCCAGTCCTGCTTCAGCCACTTCATAGTGGGATGACCCTGGGCAAGTCTCTTTCTCTGTTTGCTTTCCTTTCCTCATCTGTAAAATGGGAATAATCACAGCCCCTCCCTCCCAATGATTGTGAGAATCAAACGAGATAATATTTGTAAAGCTCCTGCACACAGTAGGTACTCAGTAAATGCTTGTTTCCTTCATTTCTCGCCCCCTCCCAAGCAGGGAGCCAACACACAAAAGAATGCTAATGATAAAGGGAGAATCTGTGGGTGGCGGGGCTGGCGCTGAGTCTCAGAGGAAGCCCAGGATCCTTCTTCTCTGACACTCTGCTCAGCTGTCCCTAGCTGGGGATGATCGGGGTGCTGCTCCTTGGGGCTTCCCCAGGCCAGATGGCACCCTGCTTCATTAGGGCTTCCAGGAGCACCTCTCCCTCTTTGCCCTCATTCCCCTAAAGGAGGGAGGAAGGGGTCAGCCCTGGCCAAAGGAGGCCCTTAGAGCGACCAGGCCAGTGAGAACCCAGAGGGCACAAAGGGCAGAGACTGGAACAGTGGCCAAGGAAGGAGATTAGAACCCCATCGAAGGGGCTTTGCCCCGGAGAGAGAGGGCAACTCCTGAGTTCCGAGGTGGGCAGGATGCCAGCCGAGGAGGGTCGGGGTAGAGGTTGGCGGAATCCTAGTAGCTCTCTGCAGGATGAATCAGTGAGGGTCCAGCCCGCCGGCAGGCAGGCAGCCTAGGTGCCATGGCCTTGAGTGTCCTAGGAGAAAAGCCATGACGCCTGCCTGGATTAGGACCCAAAGGACCTAGGGACAAACTAGGAAGTCACTGCTCCTCCAGGACAAGGAAACCAGAGTCTACTGAGTCCTACCTGGGGCGAGGCAACAGGGCTAAGACATCATCTGCCCCACAGACCGCGGCTTCTTGGGACTTTGATGCCTCGATCAGGGCCAGCAGATGTCCTGGGGTTCTGGTCCACTGGAGGCCCAGAAGGGTTCCTGATTTGGATAACTAGGGAGGAAGAAAGGAAGGATTCACTAAGCACCTACTATGTGCCGGGCGCTTTGCAAATACTTTCTCATCTACTCTCCCAGCAGACCTGGGAGGGAGGTGCTATTACTGGCCACATTGACTTGCCAAAAGTCACCCAGCCAATAAGTGTCTGAGACTGGATTTGAACTCAGGCCTTCCAGACTCCAGGCACAACTGAGCCACTTCTGGCAAAGGGAAGTCAGCCCTCCTGTTCCCCAGGCCCACACTGGCCCACCTCTAATAACAACCTTCAGGACTGCCCCAGAATACGGTTGCAGCCTTTGGCCTATGATGTGCAAATATAAATGGAATGTCTCTGGGTGGCCTTCATATAGGACAGGAAGTCAAGCTCCCAACTGGCTTTGGTGACCCTCATCATTCCTCGCCACTGACAGATCTCTGAGGGGCAGCTCAAGATGAAGTCTAAAACTAAATTGAAAGTAGACAGAGAGGGAGCAGCTGGGTAGCTCAGTGGATGGAGAGCCCGGCCCGGAGAAGGGAGGTCCTGGGTTCAGATCTGGCCTCAGACACTTCCCAGCTGTGTGACCCTGGGCAAGTCACTTGACCCTAATTGCCTAACCCTTACCACTCTTCTGCCTTGGAGCCAATACACAGTATTGACTCCAAGATGGAAGGTGAGGGTTTAAAAAAAAAAAAAAAAGAAAAAGAAAGTAGACAGAGAGGGAGCAGCTAGTTGGCTCAGTGGATAGAGAGCCCGGCCCGGAGAAGGGAGGTCTTGGGTTCAGATCTAGCCTCAGACACTTCCTAACAGTGTGACCTTGGGGGAGCCACTTAACCATCATGGTCCAACCCTTTCCATTGTTAGGATTGTGGGGTTTGTTTGTTTGTTTGTTTGTTTTAAAAGAAGGGAGGGAGGAGGAAGCCGGAGAGTAGGCAGACATTTTGGCCAGAGAGCCATCTATGAAGTTAGGATGACCTGGCCCCCATCTTGGCTGTATGATCCCTGAAGGAGCCCCTTCCCCCCTGGGCTCAGTTTCCCTCAATTGTAAAATGAGAAGGTTGGACTCGATGGTTTCTAGAGCCCCTCACAGCCCTAAACCCATGATCCAAGTCACAGAGGAGGCACCCATCTGGACTGAGAAGGTTTCCCATGGGGACCTCCCTAGCGCAATGGAATTTTTTTTAAAAGCATTTTTTAAAGCGATCCTTCTCAAGTGGGATGAGCCAAAGCCTGTGGATAATTGCGCCCAAGGCCCCACAACGTGCGGATTCGGAGTCTGAGGCAGCTGAAGTGGGCAGCACAGCTTGACTCAGCCTCTCTGTTTTGACTTGGGGCTGCGAGAGAGCAGCTGAAGACTTAAGGCTTGGCCTTTCACACGGGGGATTCGTCCCCCAGATGGAGACACAGGAATGAGAACATTTCCAAGCTCTCATCTCATGCTCCCTGTTGTTTGGACTGCCCCAGTGGGGAGCTATGAGAAGTATGCCTTTGAAATCAAATCACCTTTCCTAGCCAAAGGAATTAGACTCTAAGCCCTTTGGAAAACTGAAAAGCTATCTGGCATTGTATGCGGGGGTGGGAAGGGGGCCCTCCCAGCCTGCTCCCCTGCCATCTCCGCCCCAGGAAGCCCCACATTTGTAGCATGGGACGTGTGGGCTGCGAAGGGTTAAGTGCGCCTGGCCATTAAAGCCCGGTTCTTCAGACCCAGGACCCTCATCAGTTTGAATTAGTGAGGAGGAAAGAAACTTTGCTTTGACAAGTTCCATATGTGATACGTCTCCCTCCAGGATATCCAGGGACAGAACCCAGCGAGGCCCTGTGGTGGAGGGGGGAAGCCAAGCCCCCCTTCGGGGACCAGGACGGCCAGCGAGTTTCTTAACCTTTGAACTGTGAAAGCCCAGGATTGCCCCTTATCGATTCCGAGGTTAATCTCGCCTAATTCTCTCCACTGAAGCGGCTCCAGGGCCACTGGGGTGTCGGGATTCTGGATGGCTACCATTTTCGTTCCCAGCTGTTCCCTCTGTACCATCCATAATTCAGTTCAGCCACCACTGAACCCCTCCGTGCAACGCATTCTGGAGGATTCAAAAGAAAAGGCCCCTTTCCTGGTAGCATTCGTGGATTGCTCGCCGACCCAGAATCCCTGCTGCTGCTGCTGCTGCTGCTGCTATGGCTCCCAAAGCCACAGATATGTTTCACATATACATACACATGCGCACATATATTTTTGTGTGTATACATATGAGTGTACATATTTACATAAACGTGTCTAAAAAACAGCCAGGGCCGTCACAGCATCATTTTAAATCAGAAATTCTCTAACAGTAGTGATCAAACGAAGGCATTCTCACATACCCTTTCAAAAGTAATATTGAGGACAACAAAATCAATGCACCTAAAATAAGAAAAAAAGTCACAGATTGGAGGGGAAGAATCTTTGACTCAAACACCTGGTAAATTGGACTACCAGTAGCTAAAGGCCAAGAGTCACTCCCCAGAAGATAAGGATAAGAGAAGTATTATATAAAGGACCAAAAACCAAATTGTTTAAATGCTTCAAGTCACTAATAGGAAAAATTCAGATTAAAATAATTTGGAATTATCATTTTATATGTCTCAGTTGGTGACACAGGAGTTAGACCTGAGTTCAAATCCAGCCTGAGACACTATGAGAGTTAAATGATTTGCACAGTGTCACAAAGGTAGGAAGTCTGGCTCTTCATCCACTGAGCCACCTAAACATCCCTGCTAATAAATTGTTAATAGTCTCAAATTGCTCTCTCCTTTTGTGGAAAAGAATTTGGTATTATGAAAGAAGAGTGGCCCTGGTGTTCCTCCTTTATGATCCAGTGATAATACTAGTGGGTTTATACCCCCCCTGAAATCAGGAACAGAAAGAAAGGTTCCTAAAGTACCAGGATGTTCACGCTCACAGGATTTGTCTTACTGAAAAGCAGAAAATAATTGGGGTATGACTGGACGGATTGTGGATGAATGAAGTGACTTATTATTCCACTCTTTGTTGTTATTCAGTCATTTTCAATCCTGTCTAGCACTTCATGAACCCATTTGGAGTTTTCTTGGCAGATCCTTGAGTGGTTTGCCATTTTCTTCTCCAGCTCATTTGATAGAGGAGGAGACTAAGGCAGAGGGTCAAGTGACTTGGCCAGGGTCACACAGCTAGCATGTATCTGAGGTTGGTTTTGAATGTAGGAAGATGAATCTTGCTGATTCCAGGCCTGGTGCTCTGGGCACTACGGTGCCTCCCAGCTGCCCTGTTTGGTCAATAGGAAGAAGTGAATGTAGGACATCTCCCCACTTTACACTTCTGGGACTAAGAACATCCCTGATCTAGGACAGAAAAAACCAAACGGGAAGGAGAGTGTGCCCGCTCTCCATGGTCGTGTCACCGAGGACAGAGCAGCTGCTGTGACCAAAGTTCAAACCCGCTTCCTTGCCATTAAAAGGGAAAAAATGGCAGACTCAGAGGCCGAAGTGACGTGGCTGCCAGCCAGTCCCAGCATGGCGTGTCCATCGTTAGCTGTTTTTTATCAGGAGCCTCTGGCTGGGCTGTCGGCCTGGAAAGGGAGTGCAGCGACCAAGCAGACCATCTACGTGGAAAGAAACGTTTCCCAACTCCCTGATCGCCCCCTCCAGCCCATCGCTTCCTCCTGCCTTGATTCCGTCACCGCCGCCTCTCTCTGCCTCCCCCCCCCAAAAGAGGCTCTTCTGAAGTGCAGTTAAGTGTGAGACGTCCAGGCTTGAGGGCAGGCTTTGTAGAAGGCCTTCTGGGTTCTGCTGACCACAGTCCTCTGCTCCACCTCTCCTCCTTGACCATCTAGCTCAAATGTGACTCCTGCTTTGATTAGTGACTTCAGGTAGCCAAATGAATGAGTGTTTGTGATGAGCTTCTCCTATGCCAGGCCTTCGGGGACAGCTGGGTGGCTCAATGGACAGAGAGCTGGGCCTAGAGACGGAGGGTCCTGAGTTCAAATCTGTCCTTAAACACTTCCTGGCTGTGTGGTCTTGAGCAAGTCCCTTGGTCCCCAGTGCCTAGCCCTTACCGCTCTTCTGCCTTGGAACCAATTCTTAGTATTGATTAGTTCTGAGAGAGCTGAGAAAGCCTTTTTTAAAAATATGCCGCGCGTCAGCTGGGTAGCTCAGTGGATGGAGAGCCAGGCCTAGAGACAGGAGGTCCTGGGTTCAAATCTGGCCTCAGCCACTTCCCAGCTGTGTGACCCTGGGCAAGTCACTTGACCCCCATGGCCCACCCTTACCACTCTTCCACCTATAAGTCAATACACAGAACTTAAGGGTTTAAAAAATAAAAATTTAAATAAAAAAAAATATGCTGCGCGTCGTAGCTATACATACAACAAGAAGCCAGCCTCTATTCTCGTGGAGCTTCCATTTCTAATGGAGGAGGCGCCATCTTGAATAGCACGGGGCCTTTGCTGGGAGATCCCCTAAGCGCATAGCGGGCGATGATGATGATTCTCTACGTACGTGCTCGTGTACAAGCCGTCTCCCCCGTTAGGATGGGAGCCCCTGAGCACAGGAGCTGATTCCCTTTGGGTGTTGAGTACAGTAAGGCCGAAGAGCCCTCAGGACTCGGCAACGGGGTTAAGTGACTTGCCCAGGGTCACACAGCTGGGAAGTGTCTGAGACCAAATTTGAGCCTGAGGTTTAATTAATTCTCTCTTAATGGAGTAGAAGAGGAGCAGCTGGGTAGCTCAGTGGATGGAGAGCCAGGCCTAGAGACAGGAGGTCCTAGGTTCAAATCCAGCCTCAGACACTTCCCAGCTGTGTGACCCTGGGCAAGTCACTTGACCCCCATTGCCTACCCTTACCACTCTTCTGCCTAGCAGCCAATACACCGAAGTTAAGGGTTTAAAAATGTAAAAAAATAAAAAATTAATGGAGTAGAGGAATAGCTAAGAGGAAGGTCTTATGGATTGGGGAGAGAGAGGAGAGAGAGGAGAATGAGGGCTCGGACTTGTGGAGTTGGAGACGCCTGGGGGATATCCAGTAGGAACCACCCAGCTGGCGAGGTGGGCCTGGACTTCAGCAGAGACCGGCGTGGGTTGGGCAGAGATCTGGGATGTGTCTCCACAGAGATGACCCCGTGGATGAGATCGGCCAGAGACAGGAGGAGGAGAGAAGAGGGTCCAGGACCGTCGGATGGATGCGCCCACTGTTAGAGGTCACAGTACCGACGGAGATGCAGCAGAGGAGGCCGAGGTAGTGCTCGAGGGCTTAAAGGAAAGCCAGGAGAGGAGGGGGCCGTATGTCACACACAACAGGAAGGGAGACGGAGAAAAGGCCACCAGCTTTGCTCTGAGACCATTGGGCCCAAGGAGATGATGTTTGAAACCATCTTAGAAAGCCTCGCCCTGGGGGCGGCTGGGGGATTCAAGGGATGGAAAGCCAGGCCTGGAGAAGTGAGGTCTTGGGTTCCAGTCTGGCCTCAGACACTTCCTAGCTGTGTGACCCTGGACGAGTCACTTAACCTCCCTTGCCTCGCCCTGACCGCTCTTCTGCCTTGGAACCAAGACGCAGCATTGAGGCTAAGAAGGAAGACGAAGGTGTAAAGAAGACAAACCTCAGCACCAGCTCGGTGCGCCCCCTGATCTCCGGGTAGAGGTCGCAGCCTTCCTTGCTGGCCAGTGCGGAGGCTGGTGGCGGCCCCCCTCCCAGCAGCCCTGCCTCTGGGTAGTCCTTGCTGCCGCCACGGCCTTGCAGGGCCTCCCCACCAGGCCGGAGGCGACATTGGCGACGGGACACTTGGCAGGAGACCCGCCGAGGGCTTCCCTTGGATTTGCAGACACCCTCCTCCCTCTGACGTCCCACTCAGCCCAGCTTCCCCGTGGCCAGAAGCCCCGCGAGCCAGGAGGAAGGCCCAGTTCACGCGGTGAAGAGACACACGTGCCCTTGTTGGCCGGAGCAAGGCAGAGGAAGCTTCCTGGCATGGTCCCCTCCTCGGCTGGCGGGAGCAGTGGTGCGGGGCTGCCCCTCTGGCTGCCCAGGGGTGGGTACCCCTAGCGCCCCCGGACACACGGAGAGGGGGCTCGAAGCCAGAGCCAGCCCTGAAAGGTTTCACTAGCGAATTGCAATTCCACATTAATTTGCCGTCTCTTGGGGTGCAGATTCTACCCTTACCGAGGGAGGAGAGTCCCAGAAGGGTCAGAGATCGTGCAGGAGGCCATTCTTTCTGCAGCCGCCTCTGCTAACGCTGCCCGTGCCAGCCAGGCCTGCTCCCGCCAAAGCTCTCTACCTGCTCCTGGGGCAGGGGGTGCCCGAGAGGTCCCCGAGCACCCTTGCGTGCTAAGCTCCCTCTGGGCAGCTCTGAGGCAGGAAGAGGGGGAAACTCCAAAACCCATTAGCTGTCTGTTTGCCCCATAGCCAGGCTGTAGCCTCAATACACAAAGAAATAGCACAGGAGGAAGTTGTTTCACATCCGTGGCCAGATAAGGGCCCGGAGGCTTATTATTGTTGTTGCCTGATAGCGTGGGGCCTGTGGAGTGGGGGGCAGAGCAGGGCCGCGATGGGCCCCTGGGGACCGGCCCGGGGAAGCCAGACAGATGGATGAGTGCCGACAGCTTCAGTCACTAATCCCAGAGGAAGTGTCACTTTCAGCCAACATGGTGCTGATGCTGGAGAAGGGGAGGCCCTCCTCCCGCTCCTGAGGCAGGGAGAGGAGGCTCCTTCCCCGAATCTGGGGCTCAGAGACCTCCCTGAAGCAGAGGGGAAACTGAGGCCCACCGGGCTGACCTCACTGACCTTCCCAACTCCAGGCTGCCTCCCTGTGAGCCAGAGCTTCCCTGGTATTGGCTTGGGGGTTTAAACCCCCACCTTCTGGCCTCAAATCAATCCTGTGTATTGGGTCCAAGGCAGAAGAGCGCTAAGGGCTGGGCTTGGGGGGGTCAAGTGACTTGTCTGAGGTCAGACGTGGAGCTTGGACCTCTTGCCCCCTGGCCTGGCTGGCTCTCCACTGTGCCACCAAGCTGCCCACCTGCTTCTCTTTTTGTTCATTCTGTTTCTTTAGTCCTTCTGTCTTGGACTCGATCCTGTGTATTAGTACCAAGGTAGAGGAGCGGTAAGGGCCAGGCAATGCAGATTAAGTGACTTGTCCAGGGTTACACAGCTGGGAAGTGTCTGAGGCCAGATTTGAACCCAGGACCTCCTGTGTCCAGGCCTGGCTCTCCATCCACTGAGCTTCCCCTTTAATTCTTTTTCAGCAACATTCAAGGCCTCTGTTTTTAATCATGCCTTTCCCTGTTTAAGGACTAAAACCGATATCCTAAGTCCAATTTCGGTATGAAAACTTTGCCTTCATTTCCCTGTTCATCGATAGGGATTTCCTAAGAGCCCACACGCTCGGCGGGGCACAAAGAAGGGCTGAGTTCAGGAAGCACGAAGTCTCGTTGGGCAGCCGCAACACACGCAGGAAAGTCAGTGGCAATAATGGTCAGGAATGTCTCGTCTCTGTCAGGCAGCGGCATTTCTCAGGTGCCTTCCACGCGCCGGGCTCTCTGCTAAGAGCTGGGGCTGGAGGAAAGGCTGAAGGCCGTCTCTTCTCTCCAGGAGCTCATGGGGCAACAGGGGAGACAACTCCGGGGGCAAACCGCTCTGTCCAGACCAGCTCGAGACAGGGTCAAGCGGAGATGACCACCAGAGAGCTGCTGATGGGCGATTTGTCAGGGCGGGTCTCCTAGGGCCAGAAGGGGTCCCAGAGGCCATTGGGTCCAACCCCCTCATTTTCAGATGAGCAAGTGAAGCCCAGGGAGGTGATTTCATTTGATAAAAGCCGGTCAGAGGCAGGATGTGAACGCGGGCCCTCTGACTCCAGAACCGGAGCTCTTCCTGCCCTTCAGACGTTTCCAGTCGTGGATGGCTCTTCGCAGCCCTATTTGGGGTCTCGCGTTGTTTCCCATTTCCTTCTCTGGCTCATTTGATAGATGGGGAAACTGAGGCAAACAGGGATAAGAGACTTGCCCAGAGTCACCCTGCTAGTAAGCGTCTGAGGCCAGATTGGAACTGGGGAAGATGCTGAGTCTCCCCGATTGCTCTATCCACTGCGCCCCCGGCTGCCTCTACTCTTCTCCCTCCCTCTGAGGAGGTGAGGCAGCCCTGCTGGCCTGAGCATCACTCGGCTTCATCCAGCCAGCGTCCTTGGGGCTAGCTCTGGGCCCCCGTTACGCCGTCCAGGGACAACATCGACTAAAGAAGCCACAGTTCAGCGTGGATTGTCCCGAGCCCTTCCCAGGCGGCTGTTGTGGGGATGGCCGGGCCGGACTGGCAGCTCATCCGGGGCCTCCGCTCTCGGCGCAGGCGCAGGAGAGCCCGTCACTGGCTGACTCGGACGCCGACGTGCCCCTGGGCGAGTCCCTTCCTCTCCTCAGCCTCCTCCCTCGGCCTTCCCGCGCAGACGCCCCTAGACTCAGCTGTAAAAATTCCTGCATCTCTAATAGGCATGTGTGCGAGGTGGTGCAGCTGGCAGGCCACTGAGTCATCTCTTCCCCCAGCGCTTTCCCATGCATTCCTGGGACGCTGTGACAGGCATCTTAATTCTAGGCGAGGTACCGACTGGCCCGAGCAGATGAGATCCAGCCCGCTCCCATAATGCAAGCGCTGTGCCGGGGCCTTGGAGACCGTTTCGTCCAGGGTCCTCGTCTTACCAGCAAGGATGTCGGGGCAGCGGGGGCAAGAGGGGCACAGAGTCAGGAAGACCCGAGTTTGAATCCTGCCTCGGAATGCGTGACCTTGGGCAAGTCACCCAGCCTTGGAGGGTTCCTTGAGGACCCAATGAGATGTTTGTAAGCCCTTCGTGGACCTTAAAACTCTCTAGAAATGCTCATTGTTCATGATTCAGCAAGCATTGGCCATATACTAGGCACTGTGCTCGGGGCTGGGGATGCAGCAAAAGAGGGGGTCATTCTTTGTAGGGAAATAGCCCCTGGGAGGCCCATATCTTCCCCATTCCGTGTCCTGTCTCTCCATCTCCCGTGACCCTCAGCACCTGGCACATAGTTGGTGCCCAGTCAGTGCTGAATGTCGAATTCAGTTCCTCTGTGGCCCATCCATTTTACTTTTATTTTTATTCTTTTTTTTTTTTTTAGGCCATGGGGGTTAAGTGACTTGCCCAGGGTCGCACAGCTGGGAAGTGTCTGAGGTTAGATTTGAACCCAGGACCTCCTGTCTCTAGGCCTGACTCTCAAGCCACTGAGCCACCCGGCTGCCCCCTTTTTTAAATTTTTAGACAAACAATCAGACTTGCTCTTCCTTGTACCACCGGCCCCCTCCCTACAGAGATGGCCGTGGAGACACCTGGTTATGGGCGCTCAGGAGAGGGGCCCACTTTCTAAAACCCAGGGGAGCACCGCCATCAGTCGGCAGCCCCCAGGGAGGCTCGGATACATCCAACTAGCAGGAGTCGGGCTGCTTCCTGGGCCCTGCCGTGGGGAGTGGGCGAAGGCAGCCCCCCACGTACGGACGTCCTCAGCAGCCGCTCGTGGGCCTCCGGGACTAATCACACTAACATTTTTCCCCAAAGAGAAAATCCCTTCATCCATCATTTTAATTTCATGTTTTACCACTTCCAAATGGGAATTCTGGCTTTGTTTTTAATCAGCCCGTGGCGGCGTGTCAAGGATTTGTAAACTTGTGATAGGGGGTCTGCGAATTTGGATCAGAACTGCGCCCCACTGCTGAGGCCGCCTCTTTGTTCCCTCAGGTCGAGTTCCAGAAACCAGATGTTTGAATCTGGAGAAGGTCGGGGTGGAGCTGCACCCAGCCACCCAGAAGATAGTGGTCGATGCCAAGGAGATGACCTCAGTGCCTCATATTTATGCCATCGGAGACATAACCCAGGTACGCACGCCGACCGCCCAAGTGGGCGTCCAGTGCCCGGGAGCCCACGCCGGCCCTGACGGCCAAGGCTGGACTCACGTTTTCTCACCCTAAATCAGAGAGGCCCAAGTCAGAACTCCAAATAAGATGGCTCTTAGGGTAAGCGGGTGGCAAAGCGGGAAATGATATCTCTGAAAGGAGGACTTTATGATGTCTGGGTTGAGATTTGAAGACAATTTGCCAAATATTGGTAAAGCCCTGAGCCCAGTGCCTGGAGCATAGTAGGTTCCTAATCAAGCCTTGTCTCCTCCCTCCCATCCGTCTCTCCTCCCTTCCTTCTCTCCTCCCTTCCTTCTCTCCTCCCTTCCCTCCTCCCTTCCCTCCTCCCTTCCTTTCTTCTTCCTTCCTCCCTTCCTTCCTCCATTCCTTCTTCCGTTCCTTCTCTCTTCCCTTCCTTTCCTCCTTCCTTCCTCCCTTCCTTCCTTCCTCCCTTCCTTCTCTCCTCCCTTTCTTTCCTCTTCCTCCCTCCCTTCCTTCCCTTCCTTCCTTCCTCTCTTCCTCCCTCCCGTCCTTCTTCCCTCTGTCCCTCCCTCCCTCCCTTCCATCCCACCCATGGGGGCCAGGGCTCTTCACCTTCCCTGGCTCAGGGCAGGACAGGGAAGTCTGTGGGGCTCTTTTCAGCGCCGACACAGGCCGGCTAGGACAGAGGGGCCAACGGTGTAGGAATCATGTGATCGGGATGTTGCTGGAGGCAGGTGCCAGTTCTTCATATAGATTCTCAGAGGGCAGCTAAGGGTTTCTCTCAATCAGACAGGCAGGCCCCAGGTTTACAACCCCTGGGCTAGAGGAGGCATCCCTGGGGGACCCTGGAGTTTGGATGCTGCTAAGCAAGGTGACTTGCCCAGGGTCACACAGCTAAGAAGTGTCTGAGGCCAGATTTGAACCCACAGCCTCCTGATTCTCAATCCTCTGAACCCCCCTGGCTGCCCCCTTACAAGATCTCTTTTTAAATCTACAAAATCACTTAGTCACTGTGTGTCTCTGGGCAAGTCATTTCACCTCAGAATGCCTCAGTCACCTCAACTGTAAAATGGGGATGATAATAAACAGCCGCCTCCCAAGGTTGTCATGAAGATGAAATGAGATCATGTTTGTAAAATGCTTTGCCATCCCCACAACACCCCCAGGAGGGGGAGGAGAAGCGGCCCCTTTGTGCCCACAAAAGGGCAGACGTCAGATGGGCACGCGTGGATTAGATGGGGCGCTGCTTTTCCTTGAGGGGTGGCCCCTGGGAGGAGGGCGAGGAACGTGCAAAGTAGGCAGAGGTGGCATTGGCAGTGCCAGGCGGGCACCCCTCTCCTTGCCCCTTGCCGTCTGGGACCCAGCCGTGGGGGATGAAATACAACATACCCAGAAATATCCAGGCAGGAGCCGCTCCTGGTTCCCAAGGCCTCCCTCGCGCCCCCTCTTCCTCAGGAGCCGCCCCTAGAATTATCTGGGCACTGCAGTGCTGCAGGCCGTTATCTGGCGAGGAGCACCTCCTTCCCCCATGAATGGGGTACAGGGCTTGATTACTTAAGGGGAGGCTCTTGTGTACATTGCGCAGCCCTCCGCCCTCAGATAACGCCATTATTCTTGGCCCGTGCGCCTCGCCGATGTTGGGAGCTTTCCTGTCTGCAGCCTTCGAAACCGGTGCCCGATGCCTGCCTCCCGTTATCAGGGAGCGTTCCAGTGCGAGGCTCCAGCCCGGCCGGGCAGCCATGGGGAGGCCGGACGGGGCCTTGGGAGCGCTGCCCACCCCGGCCATCTGCTCTGGGGTCCAGGGCTTGCAGCAGCGAGCGAGCCTCCCGCGCTCTGTGCCCCTAGATGTTTCAGTAATTAGTCAAGCTTCATGGTATGCGAGGCATTGCTTTCACAATTTTATCTGCCCTTCCGATCTCCCATTCATTTCTGGAATGCCAAAACAACATCTGTATTTCCTGCTCCAGCAGTGATTGGCAGCCCTGGTTTGGGCAAATGTGGGGAAGGAAAAACAAATGGCGGCTCGGAGCCTCAATGGTCTTGGACGAGGCAGGGCGGGCTGAGGGCTGGCGAAGCTGGCGAGGCTGGCGAGGCCTGGGAGGAAGGCTGGGCAGGGGAGGAATCAGGGACAGAGACATTGGCTCAGCCTCAAGGAGTCCAGCTTCCGTCTTGGGGAGCTCCCTGACTGTCCAAGCGGGCCTCACAGAGAGAAGAAGGCCCTGAGCATGGCCCAACATTTCCTCCCAGGAGCATCCCCAGAACGGAGCGGGGCAGAGGGGGAGACAAGAAGAGAGGGGCGGGGGAAAGGGTGAGAGGAGCTGCGAGGGGGAGAGAGGGCCAGCGGGGGAGGCAAGAGGGGGGTGGCAGAGCAGAGAGGATCTCGAGGCAGAAGTGGAAGGGAGGAGAGCGTGGAAGAGGCAGAGATGGGAATCCATGGAGGGAACGGATGGCCCTCAGATGGCCTTCTGACCCGTCTCTCGTCGGTGCCTCCAGTGGGATCTCATCCCTTGCTGACTTTGTCTGGTTTTCCCTAAACCCGACCCCATATCCTGCGGGGAGGACTTGCTGCCACCAGCCCTGCCCTCCCAGGGGCCTGGGCACCGCTCCGCCTGCCCCCCTACACTGTCCAACCCGAGTCTCCCTTCTCATCCTCTTATTGGGGGGGCAGCGGCCAAAGGGGTCCGGGCTCAGTGATGGAGGGAACTGCCAGGACATTCGGTGTCTTGTCTGGGCACTTACGCCCCATCCATATCCACCAGACTAGGCGTCGTTTTATCCTCTAAAATGTCCCACTCCTCACACCACTCCTCGCACCGCTCCTCGCACCACTCCTCGCACCGCTCCTCGCACCGCTCCTCGCACCACTCCTCACATGTGCGCTATCTCTGAGACATTCCACAGCCTGCGTGGGCCGCCCCCCATCCTTCCACGCTCCTTCCTTCGCCCAAGCTCGTTGGCAGAGAAGGGCAACCAGAAGGATGGATCAGGCAGGCGCGTTGCTCCAGGATGACCGCTGGGCAGTGGCCGCCCGCGACCCAGACCAGGGAACCAGGCCAGCCTGGAGGCGAGGGGTTTCCACCGAGGTTAGACGAGGGATTTCAGCCTCCCCTTGCCCGACTCTGGGGATTCCGTGGGCTCTGTTCTGCTCTCAGCCGCCATCTCTTCTGTGCTCTTGTTCAGGGGCGCCCCGAGCTGACACCCACGGCCATAACTGCGGGGAAGCTGCTGGCCTGGCGCTTGTTCGGTCAGTCCTCGAACCTCATGGATTACGATAACGTGAGCAATCTCTTCTCCTACTGAGATAGCCAGGCTCCAGGGGCCTGGGATTGGGGCTGGCTGGGTGGCTCAGGGGGTGGAGAGCCAGGCCTGAAGACCGGGGGTCCTGGGTTCCAGTCCAGCCTCAAACACTTCCTGGCTGGGCGACCCTGGGCCATCCCCGTTGTCCAGCCCTGACCGCTCTTCTGCCTTGGAGCCAACACAGAGTATTGATTCCAGATGGAAGGGAAGGGGTTAAAATAAGTCAGACGGGTCCCTGGCATCGAGACGGGCGTGCGGGGGGCTTCTGTGGCTCGTGCCAGCCGAGGGAGTCACCCAGGCTCCGGCCAGCGTCCGCCGAGCGAGGCGGCGATGCCCCGATGACGCGGGGCTTTGCTCCCTCCGCAGGTGCCCACCACGGTCTTCACTCCCCTGGAATATGGCTGCGTGGGGCTGTCGGAGGAAGAGGCCAAGCAGCGCCACGGACTGGATCACATCGAGGTACCTGAGGGGTGGGCAGGGTCCGGGGGCAGAGCAGGGTGATGCGGGGCGGGCGTGGAACGGAGGGTGCCCGGAGGGCTCGCCGGCCAAGGCCGGACACCAGAACGACGGCAGGGGCCGGGCTGGCTTTTCGTTCTGACTCCGAGGAAGGCCTTCGCCCTGACACTTGTGTGTGGTTGTGGGGTGGCGGCCCAGAGCCGGGGGAGCCTCATGGAATGGCAAGGCTTGACCCCCTCCGGGCAGCGCCATCCCCCTCGCTCCAAACTGGCAGAGGTCTAGGGGCCTCGCTGGTGCCCCCCGTTTGGTCCCTCCTTGGGTTATGTGGCAGCCATCAGCCCCGTCTGACCGTGCCCTCCTTCGAGTGGCGGGAGTCTCTCCTCCTCCCCAGGGCCCCCCAGGCCCTCCCCCACTCTGCAGCCCGGCAGGGAGCCCTTAACGGCGAAGGCCCCCCCGAGCCCACGAGGGTCTCGTCCCCTTTCCTCCTGCCTGTCCCAGCCGTGGCTGTGGCACGGCCCTTCTCGAGGCTCTTCTTCCCCCGTGGCAGGGTCCGGCCTTCTCTTGGCGGCTCTCCAGCCCAGACCTGCCCCTCCAGGCCCGGCTGTCCCTCTCCCCGGGCGGCCCGCGCTGCCTTTCTGCCCTCGGAGGCCGGGCAGAACAGGCCGGACCCCCTTCTGTCTCCGAGTCGGTCCTGGGTGCTGCTTCCAGGGCAGAAGGGCCGTCGGGCCGGGCGAGGGGTTAAGTGACTCGCCCAGGGTCACCCGGCACTGGATCTGAGCCCGCTGCGCCCCCCGGCTGTCCCCAGCGCCCCACCTTCCTCCTTTTTGTGGCTCCTTACCGTCAGTCGTGCGCCAAGCTCTTCGCGTACCCCGATTTGTTTCCGGCCCCCCCCTGCCTGAGAATCGGAGGAGGCCCTCCGACGGGGCACCCCTCAGCCACGTACAGGCTCTGGTCACTGTTGTGATTTGGGGGATCCCCAACCGGAGGATGAGATGGGGGGGCTGCCTCTGACCAGCTTGGGTCGGGGCTCGGGGGGCCCCCGGCCTGTCACCATCTGGCAGCGGGCTGAGGGGCCCCTTTCATCCCCGGCTGGCCCGCTTTGATCGGCCACATTTGGGGATGCTGATCCCGGCTCCGTGATGGGGAGCAGCCAAGCGGGATTTGTTTGTTTTTTCTCCTTTCTGGGCTGTTGGAGTCAGAACCGCGTTCTCTGAAGCACAATTAATTGCTAATAGCTGCGCAGCACATGTGAGGGCCCCGCGCCCCCTCCCCCGCCAGCCTTGGGGGCTCCCTGGGGTGGGAGACGCCGGCAGCCTCTTTACTTCTCCCCCAGCCTGGGAATCCGGTCCCTGGAGGTTCTTTAGGGCTCCCTTCCCAGGGTCCCGAGCAGGCCCGAGGGGGCGTCTTGTCCTGCCTGGGGTGGGTAGAGAGGACGGAAGCTGAGCCTGGAGTTCAAATCCTGCCTCAGGCACCCCCTGTGGTGCGGCCCCAGCACAGACCGACAACCTCCTTTCTCGCTGACTCCCGTCCAAGGAGTGGCGATCCTCGAGTAAGGGAGGCCTGGAGAGGGGACCCCGGCCGGGCCGTCTGCGCCTTGGAGCCGGGGCCTGCCCTGGCCCAGAAGAAGCCGCCTCCGCTGCCCGGGCCTCGTCGGAGATGGAGGAGACGCCTCTTCTGTACCGGCCTCCGGGTGACGGGCCTCGGCCCGAGCTGCACCCTTGGGAAGGGCCTCCAGGCCTGGGACTCCGGCCTCTCCTTCTACAGTGCTCGCTCCGAGCTAATGAGCCTCTGCGTCAAGATTTGAACTCAGGACTTCCTAGTCCAAGCTCTGCCTGCTGAGTCAATCTGTGGAGATGGAGGCCAGGCCGGGGTGGGGGGTGGGAGCAGAGGAGCCTCGGGGCGGGTCTGCCTGGTGCTGACCTCCCAGGCCTGTCTGACTCTCTGTCCGTCTACCTGTCTGTCTCCCTCTCTGCTTATCTTTGTCTGTCTGTCTTTATCTGTCTCCATCTCTGTCTCTCTGCTTATCTTTCTCTCTCTCTCTGTCTGTCTCTGTATCTCTGTGTCTGTCTGTCTGTCTGTCTCCCTCTCTGCTTATGTCTCTCTGTCTGTCTCTCACACTCACACTTGCACCCCGGCGCTCCCCTGGCTGCTGGGTGGGGGCACAGTTGGCACAGCTGGCACAGCTGGCACGGTGGCTCCCCGAGGGGCGGCTGCGCTCTCTGACGCTTTGGCAGCCCCCCGGGAGAAGGCGCCGGGCCGGGTCTCCGCCTGGTGCCGCTGCCGAGGGAGGGAGAGGCTGCCGGCCGGAGCGCCGCGGCCAGGCCGAGGTCACCGGAGCGGGCGTCCCGGCTCTCCTCGCCTCCCCGGGCGGCTCTGGCCTGGGCAGGGCCGGCCCCTTGGCCAGCCCGTCCTGGACGTTTCTCCAGCTCGGCGGGACGTGCCAGAGCTCGTGTCTGCCCCGGCCTTGGAAACGCCGAGTTTCCACTGTCTCCGGGAGGCAGCCGCGGAGGCGTCCGTTGGGGGAAGGGGAGCCCCCAATTTCCGACCAAGACCGCAGGGGCTACCTCGGGAGGAACGAGGAGGGACAGGGGGGTCCCGGGCCGAATCCTCCCCGACGGCGAGAAGCGGCTGCCGTGTGGGGAGCCGCGTGGACATCGGGCCACTCCGGCCGCGGCTGCCCGTGCGCGGGGGGCTGGTGGCCTCACGGCCGGCCCTCCTCTGCTGCTCGGGTTTGCTGGGTGTCCAGAAAGAATTTGTGACGGAGACGAGCGGCCCGAGGCGCGGGCGGCCTGCGGCCCCCGGGGGAGAGCGAAGTTCGGCGGGCTGGGCCGAGGGCGGCCGGGGGGGTCCCGGCCGGTGTCTGAGGAGGCCGTGAGCGCCGTGAGGGCAGCGGCCGTTTCTAGTCTGTCTCTGTGCCCCGGCGCCCGGCAGAGCCAAGATGGCGGAGGGCCTTGGGAGTGGCGCCCCCGAGGGCCGGGCACTGGAGAAGAGACTTGGGGGCCACAGGAGCTGTGCTGTGGAAGAGGCCCCCGTGGCGGAGGTGGGGGGTTCCTCACAACGCCCGGAGCTCTCTGCGCCCTCCAGGCGGTCCTCCCGCCCGTCCTGCCTGGGAGGCAGACAGGATTCTCTGGCAGGTACCGGCGGATCCTCCGAGTTCATTCCCATGCCTGCCATTTTGAGAATCCGCTCAACAAAGTCGGGGAGCACCCGGGGTGGCTCTGGAGGGACTGGAGATCCCAAAGTGAATACGGTGCACCTGAGCCTCCCTCAGGGAGCTTACGGTCAAGCCAGAGCCTGCGCCACGTTTTGGCATCTCGGAGGTACAGCTTAGGCCCTTGTCCCCTCTCCCCCAGACCATCCCAGTAACCTTCTCTTTGGCCTCCCTGCCTCAATGGCTCCCCACTCCCCTGGCCTTCTTCATGGCCCAGCCCCGTCCCTCCTGTGTGGCATTCTTACTCCACTTCTCTCCGCCATCCTGGATCTTACTGTTCCTCACCTGGAACGCCCATCTCCCACCTCCGTGCCTTTGCACTGCCTGGCCCCCAGGTCTGAAATGCTCTTCTTCCTCGCCCCGGCTTCCTAGACGCCATCCTTATTTCCTTCAAGGCCCAGCACAAATGCAGCTTCTGTGCAAGACCTTTCTAGGGACCCCCTTCCCATCCCCTGCCCCTACCCAGGCTGCTTTGTGGCTCGTTAGACACCTTTTGTCTCTGCCTTGTTGGTGTGCGTTAGATTGGACTCCTCAGAGACGAGGACGGGCTCACTCGTGCCCCAAGTCTCACGGATTCCAGTTTAAAGGAATGTCGAGGCTCCCGCCTAGTGCCATCCTTCATGGCTCACCGCGCCGGGCACTTGGACATGGTGGTCGATCCCTGCACTCACTAAGGCATTTTATCCATTTCAAATACCGTCATCGGCCATCTGCGAATCCTCGAAGGACCCACTCCTCCTCCGGTGCAGTTGACAACCCGCCTGTTGCCGTCTCGTTCTTCGGTCCGACTCTCCGTGACCTCCTTTGGGGTTTTCTTGGCATGTTCTAGAGTGGTTTGCCATT
Organism: Gracilinanus agilis; assembly: GCF_016433145.1. Taxonomy (NCBI): domain Eukaryota; kingdom Metazoa; phylum Chordata; class Mammalia; order Didelphimorphia; family Didelphidae; genus Gracilinanus; species Gracilinanus agilis. The sequence continues at coordinate 781,367,850 of NC_058130.1, read as the reverse complement.
TCCTTCTCCGACCCATTTTGTGGATGAGGAAAACCAAAGCAAGCAGCATGCAGTGACTTGCCCAAGGCCACGAAGCTGGATTTGAACTCAGGAAGACGAGTCTTTGGTGCTCTGTGCCCTGTGGCGCCCCCTGTTGCTTAAGAGATGCTCCTGGCATTGATTAAGCACCTCCTGTGTGCCAGGCGTTGTCCAAGGTGCTGGAGAGACAGAGACAAAGGAGTCCCGCCCTGCCCTGGAGAAGCTCCAGGCCTACCAGGGGAGACCAAGCAAGGAGGGAAATCATCTACAGCAGCGATGGGCAACCTTTTTAAAGAGGGGCCAAAGGAAAGGAAATGCTCCTCTGTCAGTCTGTTTCTAAGGCAGCTCTTTCCAAGTTTCATTGTATTGTATCCTACTCACTGTATTTGTCAGATTAGGAATAATGTCAGGGGCAGGATAGAACATTTCAGGGGGCCGCAGTTTGCCCATCACTGATCTAGGCTGATGGTCAGCAAGGACAGACTTCCTAGCAATGGCAGCTCTTTCCAAAGGCAAGGCGGCTGCCCGGAGAGGGAGTGAGCTCTCCATCCTGGCAGGAGGTGGGGGTTGTGTCTCAGTGCCTCTTGGACGGGATGGCTGTCAAGCTGCTGCTAGGGCTGAGGCTCTGGGATGGGCCACGAGATGGAGGAGGCGATCCTGGCCTCAGGCCTGCGGTGAGCTTGGCCTGGCCACATCCTGTGCCCGCCTGGACCAGATCAGCTCCAGCATCTCTGAGCCTTGGAGGCCTAAGCTTGAGCTCCTGGGGGCGGTAAAGGGTCACCAACAGGTGGCCACCGTTAGGCCATCTGCTGACCGCTCCTTTTTTCCAGGTGTTCCACGCCTATTATAAGCCTCTGGAATTCACTGTGACGGAAAGAGACGCCTCTCAGTGTTACATCAAAGTGAGTATTCAGCAGCATCCGCCATCATCAGGGTAACGAGCTCTGTCTGGGGGGCCTCCTGGGGGGCAGCGCTGTCTCACGGCTCCCTTGTTTCACCCTCAACCACCCTGTGAGATCCAGGGGACCGTATTAGACACCTGTTAGTCAAGAAGCCCGAGGCCAGGAGGAGTGACTTACCCAGGGTCATACAGCTCCTGGGGGAAACCACCAGGTCCAGCCCAGCTCTTCCCACTTCCCCCAAGCTTTAGAACAAAATTCCTCTGTTCTTCATTTCAGCCTTACAGCAGGCCAGGTGGCCAGTGCCCACCGTAGCATTTAAATTCATTTCCAAAACTCCGAGAATTATGTTTTTATGAAGTTTATTAAGAATCCCTGATGAGAAGTAGAAGGAATAAAAAGGAAATAGGAGTAAAATAAACCTAATTATTTAACAAAATGAAGACCCCGTCACCAAGTTCTGCTCGGCATTTAAAGCCCCAAGAGGCGGGGCCACACCGAACGTGGGAGAGCAAGGTGCCGGGAGTCGTAGCTTTTAGGGTGACACATTCTAATGACACACCACCAAGTGTCCAAGGCCCCGTGCTGTGACCCCGCAGAGCCCATCGAGGCGGCCCAGGGCTGGCACATCCCCCTGGAACGTAAACCCAGCTTAAAGGGCCACATCCAGAGAACCGGCTCTGGGTGCCTTTGGGGAGGGCCTCCGCGTCCTCCTCCGTAAAGTGAGACCCCCTGAGAGGTAGCCTACGCCATCCATCATTCACCTTCTCCCGGGAGCTAGTGTTCTCTAGACTGGGGGAACCTCTCCCCGCGGCCCCTGACCGGTCCCTCAAGGTGTCAGGGAGAACCCCACCAGCGCCGAGTTTGCTCTAAAATGATCAGGACGAGGAACTCTCCACATTTCGGCCCGGCCCTCCCCACGGCCCACCCTTGCCTTTAATTGTCCAACGTGGCCAACATATAGGAAGCCGCACGTCTCCTCGTGTGGGCCTGGGTCTCCCCAGCTCCCCCCTCCCCTCACCCCAGCTTCCTTCCAGCCCAGGGAGCGAGTCGCACCACCCCAGGCCTCGTGCCGTTCCCCAGCCTTGAGGAGGCCAGCCCTGGGCGAGCCAGTGAGGCCGTGCCTGTGTCCGGCGCGTGGGGCCTGATGGGGGGCCTGACGGGGCCTGATGGGGGCCTGATGGGGGCCTGACGGGGTGCTTTCAGATGGTGTGCTTGCGGGAGAAGGACCAGCGGATTCTTGGCCTGCACTTCGTCGGGCCCAACGCGGGCGAAGTTATTCAAGGATTTGCTCTTGGAATAAAGTAAGTACGAAAGAATGTCTTCAGTGTCTGAAGTCGCCCTCCTAAATGACTCCGAGATTAGAGAGCAGAACTGCTTCATTTTGGCAACACGGAGTGAAAAGCCTCCATGTTTTCTGTAACTTTGATGTCGTCTTAGACACGTTTTCAGCAGAAATCCTGCAGGCCTTTATTAAGATACCGCAGGTTTAGCGAGAGAAGATCCCAGCTTTCTTCTTCAGCCAAATGTTATTCAGCCTCCCACTGAATCCTTTCGGGCGCCCCCACCCTCTGTTGCTGCTTTGGGGGGCCCCGGAAGAAGACCTCTTCCCTTCGGGCCTTCCGAGGCATCGTCAACCTTCCAGCTTTGGGGAAGGGAAAATTATCGAATGTTTCTGAGAAAGGCTTCCTCAGCCCGTGATGGCAGCCCTGCTGGGTGTGTCGGGAAGAAGGAAGCTGCTCGAGGGGCTCCGCTCTGGGCTCCCTCGGCAGACCCCCCCAATTAGGCTTCTGTTCTGTGCCACGTAAAGGGCATCATGTCATCGGGGTCGCGGCGAGGAGGGGGGATGTTCCTCTGTGGAGCATCAGGAGGAGATCCCTGCTCCTCCTCGCTCCGAGGCAGAACCTTACGGCAGCTGGATCCAGCATGCCGCAGAGAGCAGATTTCCTCCGTGCAGGTGCCCCTCCACCTCCCTGGGTTGGGGGACAAACTTCTAGGGAGGCCCTGGGGAGAGCATTAAAATCAAAAGCAACTTGGGTGGGGCAGCTGGGTAGCTCAGTGGATGGAGAGCCAGGCCTAGAGACAGGAGGTCCTGGGTTCAAATCCGGCCTCAGACACTTCCCAGCGGTGTGACCCTGGGCAAGTCACTTGACCCCCATGGCCCACCCTGACCACTCTTCCACCTAGGAGCCAATACACAGAAGTTAAGGGTTTAAAAAAAATTTTTTTAAAGCAACTTGGGGGTACCGCTAGGTGGCTCAGTGGATGGAGAGCTAAGGCAGGACACGGGAGGTCCTTGGTTCAGATAGGACACTTCCCAGCTGTGTGACCCTGGGCAAGTCACTGAACCCCCATGGCCCAGCCCTGACCCCTCTTCTGCCTTGGAACCAATCCACAGTATCAATTCCAAGACAGAAGGGAAGGGTTTATAAAAAAAGCCTTTGGGCCATCCCACCAGCACTTGGCAACAATTTTTCAAATTGGGCCCAACCGCAGGATTCACATCACGGCTCCAGCCCCCTTGGGACTGTCCCCCCCAGAGCCGCCTGAACGGTCCAGGAAGGGGCGAGCGCTGGCCACGCCAACTGCCCCCTTCTTGTGACCGGGCCCTCCACGGCCCTGTTAGCCACAGGAAGCGTCTGCCCAGTCTGGGCGGAGGGAGGCACCGGACCGGCCAAATGCATTGTTCTCCGCTCCCCTCCCCCCCCCCCCCGGCCTCCCTCAATGCCCTCCAGCATGGGGGATTCGATCCAGGAGAGACGCGCCAGCTGGGCACTGTCTGCGGGCACCAGGCTCCCTCGGAGATGATGTCAGGCAGCCCTCGCTCGGGCTCCTTGAGTGACGGGCGTAAATGAGAAGCAGAGATGGGATTAGGAGCGGGGGGGCTCCAGAACCCTTGATGGAAATGGACCTTGAGATCACATATTTTCGACATGTGTTTGTAGTCCATTAATTGCCAGGGGTACGAATTCTAGAACGGCATTCTGTGCGATGTCATCTTATTGAAGTCGTGTCCAAAATAACCATTGGGCGGAAGTCCGCGAGCCTGGGGCCCCCGCCTGCCTCACACGTGTGCCTCGGGGGGTCGGGCCGCCCGGCATCCAGGGGAGGCTCTCTGAAGGCCAGCCCAGAGCCTGCGGGGATGCCCAGAAGGCCCGGGGGGGGGGGGGGGGCGCCGAGCCTTAGAGCAGCAGCCGGAGTCCCAGCTCTTTCCCATCCATGTTTGAATGGTTTCTAATTAGCTCTAATTTACTGTGATTTCTAATTATTTCTAAGATCCGGGCTCTGGGTGGAGGCAGAATCCCTGCCTCTGGGCGTGCAGGAGGGCTCCCACCCAGTGGGTGTCCGGGCTAAGGCTGAGAGCGCGAGAGCCGGGGGGCAAGACAGAGTCTTTCAGAGCCAAGTGGGAGTCGGGGGACACCCTCTTAGGAAGCCCTTTACAAACAGAATTTTGCTGGATCCAAAAAGCTCCAAGAAACAACCCAGCTTTGTGCGTGGAGCCCCACTTCCTGGAGACCTGACTGCGAGGGCGGCCTGGGGCAGGCGTGTCCCAATTAGTGAAAATGAAATGAGAGCTTTTAGCCAGGGAAAGCTCCCATCGGGCAAGTCTTCCCGCCCTGGGCATAGAGAGAAGCCTGGATTAGAATCTTGCTTTCGTGCCAGGCTCGGTGCCAGGCTTCAGAGGATAAGCCCAGCCTGCACGGTGAGACCCTCGCCGGGATATCCCGAGATCTCTGCTTCAGCAAGGTGGCCTAGCCTGGGCGATCGCTCTGCCCTGGGTCCCTCCTCCAAAGAGGGGCCCAGGGCCGGTGCCCCTACCCTGTCCCTGCGGGCACCCCAAGGGCCATCGCCGCCATCCCTTAGACACCTGCCCCGCCACATTGGAGGTGGGAAGGGGTCCTCGCGAGCGGCCGGCCCGCCCATCTCGCTCTGCTTTCCCCTAGGTGCGGGGCCACGTATTCCGACTTAACGAAGACGCTGGGCGTCCACCCGACCTGTGCAGAGGAAGTCACCAAGCTGCGGATCACGAAGCGCTCGGGCCTGTCGGCCGTCGTCACAGGCTGCTGAGGTTAAGCCCCCGTCCCTGGACGAGCCCCAGGAGCACCCAGCCTTGCTCATGGAGAGAGCACCGCCCCTTCCTTCTTCTCTTAGGCCGCCTGTGATTCGATTCGAACCCGTCACATACCCTGAACCCCACAGCCAAATGCGCCTGCAGTCTGCTGCCCAGAGGCCAGTCAGCTGGGATGGTTGGAACCCACTCGGGACTGGAAGATGGTGAGTGGTTTGGGCGGGTGACCTGGATGGGATGGGGCGTGAGGAGGAGGAGAAAGAGGAAGAGGAGGGCGAGGA